>NC_080048.1:172329-249829 GCF_026212465.1 Amaranthus tricolor | reverse complement strand
AGGAAGCCTTTATTAAGGTTAAATGTGTCAAATGACCTGAAATATATGAATTTAATGACCTAAAAAAAAAAAGTAGGTTAAATGGGTCATTAGCAGGTTGATCCGATTTGCTACAGATCAGGTCGGGGTTTCAATTTTTGAACCATTAATTAAATGAGTCAGGTTCAGGTTAAAGGTTTATTGACCCATTTATATATGATCCGAACCTGAAAATGACCCAACCCGACCTGTTTGACACCCCTATCTGCTATATCTGATAAAACAATCGGTAATTATTTTTTGTAAGTAAGTGAGCATACATTAATTAAAACCTGACTATTAACTTATTTCGATATTGCCCCGATCAATTGTTATCCGTAACCAATAACTACTCAAAAAATAAAACTCGAACCCGATCTGTACCCGAAAAAACCGAACCAATTAGTAATCGATTGACACGAACTTAAACTACTATTTCATTCTTCACAGTCAATTTACGACAAAATTAACTACTTAGCTCTTTTTTACAAGTTGTAACTATTTTTAAATACTTCTCTTTCCACTAATTTTTAGTGCTTTGATTAACAATGAAGTCTTTAAAGTATAATCAAGTTTTATAATATATTTGGTGTAAATAAATATGGAGTATGTTACTAAATACTTGTTAATGTTTGTTTGATTTAGTTCATACCTGTATTGAGAGTATATATTTATGAAAAAATAAAAATCAAATTAAGAAACTAATATATTATTGTTTTTGTTAAATATAAAAACAATACCTAAAATGATGAAAAGGAAGAAGTAGAAAAATAATCTCTTCATTTTGGGTAATTAATTACATCTTTCATTTAGCTTTTAAATTCACCTTTACTTATATTTTATTAAGGATAGATAATAAAAATATTTCTTTTAATATCTTATTCTTCTTTTTAGGTAACTTGGTCTATATTCTGATTTTATCCTTTGTATTGTTAGCTAGGAATATCTTTATATTAATTGTTTCCAATTATATAGGTATATAAAAGGAAACCAAAATATTGTATTGTAGCTAGCTCTTACTTCCTCTTGTATATATATATATATACATGTATATACATATATATATATATATATATATACATATATATATATATATATATATATATATATATATATATAGATATATATATATATATATATAGATATATAGATATATATATATATATATATTCTTATGTGTAATTAAATAAAATCAAGCCTTTCAAAGAAGTAGTTTATATATTTATCTGTATAGTTTATTTTATTTTCCAAAAATTCCGAATCAATAACGTAATTTGTAAATCACCACAAAGAGACAAAAAGAATAATAATAAAATAAATAAAATCAAAAATGATAAATTGGAATAACAAAACTCTTACTCTTTCAAATCCTACCACATAAGAGTGATTTGTTATCCTCATAAATAACCGTAATTTACTTAAATCTTCTCTTTATTCATGCTGAGAGCAATATTAAGGCTGCAATTAAAGGCAATTAAATATATAATAAATTGCTAATTTATAGGTGAGTTAATGTGTTACTTAATGGTTATTTAAGGGGCAATTAAACTAGGAATAATGGTGAGCTTTAATATGGTTTTATTGTCATGCATTATTATAGAGTTTATTGTTATGTTAAATGTCGAGTGTTAATGTGCTATTGATGATAAGTTAAGTGAAGATTCTAGAATGATGTATGAGCCTCTATATAAGAGTACATCATTCATAGAATCAAATTATGACGACACACATGAACATATTGTAAGAGGGCTATACATTATAAGACACTTGAGAGTGTTCTTTTATGTATTAGTATCGTGAGATCTCCAATGTAAGATGTATAGCTTGAGAGGTTGTTTTTAAATATGAGAGTTTATTTATTATTGTATTTTTGAATCCATTAATAAAAGTAAACATTTGTTGAGGGAGAGGTATCCAAGATACCTCATTAAACTTGTTGTGTTATTGTCTCTTTTGTTACATTCTATTTTTCATCATTTTCTATATTTGTTCTTTCAACATTATTGGGTCCAAGCACCACCTTTTTCACTTAAAATACCAATGATTAACATTTTGGTCCTTTCATCAGATTTCATTATAGCAAATCAAGCATTCTGCCAAAGGTTTAGCGTCAGAGTTAAACGAGTTGCCCGACTTGCAATTGCAAAGAGTGAAAGATATAATGCTAGTCTCCTAAATCCTGATTCTAGTTTAGAAAGATCGTATTAGAGAGCCAAACATGTTGGGTTATTTCCTCCTACTTGGAGGAAGAGCCCATTTAGTATTTAATATTGGGCTTTAATATATTATGGGCAAATATATTAATTAAAATAAAAACAAAAAAAAAAATTTGGAAAACTATAAGAACAAAATAAAGCAGCAGCATATTACATGACATAGGACACGCACAAAAAACAGAAATTAAGAATATTGAGAGGCAGGCGCACAAAGGGGTTTTACGTGACATTGCGTGGATTCAATCGAAGGCCATTCGTATTCCGTTTTGCGTTAAATTTTGACATGGTGTTCCTGTCTACCCAACTTACATATTCAATGGTTAGATTCTCGTTTTGTTAATTGTAAGTGGGTAATTTGTATTTTGCCCCAATTTACCCTAATTGTTATTTTACCACTTTTGAGTGACGTTTTAGGGTTGTTTGGTGTTTGTATTGTAGTATCGTCTAGAGAAGATTTTGATTCTACCCATTAATTTTATTGGTGATTAGTAGAAGATTTTGGTACCACTTACGATCTCGTGGTTTTTTCTCATATCGGATTTCCACGTAAAATATCGTGTGTGTTTTACTTTTCGTATTTTTACTTTATTATGCTTGATTGTGACATTATTATTATTTGTTTGATTGAATTGATTATTTTTATTCATCTAACAACACAAATGAAGAAAGTATATGCGTTATATTGTCACTTTTCTCAACAAAATAAGACCTACAACAATGCAAGTATATGATTCTGGCTTCATACAGGTGTCTCTGCCATCCTATGAAACACTTGCAACGGCCATCTTTTTTTTGTACTCTCATAAAACTACCAACATTGTTCTACATGCAATTATCATATATATATATATATATATATATATATATATATATATATATATATATATATATATATATATATATATATGTGTGTGTGTTTATATGTAGGATCAAATAAGATGGAATTTAAAATAAGAAGGATGTGAAGGATTTTTGTTTGATTTTGTTTTGTTACTATATATACTACTATGTTATAAATTAAGAACATTTTAAAAATTATTTCATAGTTACTTTTCTGTGTAACATAATTACTTTTACAATTATGTGTTTTTGGTTCAATCGTGACCATAAATTTTTTTTATTTTACTGAAATCAAAGGTATAGAGTCCTTCTTACCCTTCTCATTTTCAACCATTTTTATTGGATCCATATATATATATATATATATATATGTATATATATATATATATATATGTATATATATATATATATGTATATATATATATATATATATGTATATATGTATATATATATGTATATATGTATATATATATGTATATATGTATATATATATGTATATATGTATATATATATATATATATGTATATATATATATATATGTATATATATATATATATATATATATATATATATATATATATATATATATATATATATATATATATATATATATATATATATATATATATATATATATATATATATATATATATATGTATATATATATATATTAGGAAGCTTGTTGGTAATTTCCAACGAAAGTTGTTATATTGGAAATATGTTGATAGTTTCCAATAAAAATAATTTGTACGTAAATGTTTGTTGGTCTATGATTTTTCTTATAGTGTTTAGCTATCTACTAACAAATTAAACTTGTTGTTTCTGAATTTATAATTTTCTTTGTACTATATTTAACAATTTAATATATATATATTTTATAAATTTATACATACTTATATTATTATTAATAGTGACATTTTCTGTGAGGACATAATAGCTCCTATATATTTTTTTGTACTTCATATTGATTTCACAATTCAAATTTATAATTTAAAACGAATTATTTATTCCCAAATAAACTTTATAAAATTACGCGAAGTAATTTTTATATGTAATAAGATCAACAAAGCCTGAATCTTATAACCTTAATCCTTTTGCACTAGCGATTAAGTATTTGAAAATTTTAATTCTTTCTTTATATTTTAAATGCGCAAGTACTAATTTAGCAAGTCTAGCAGACTGAAACTTAAAATTATGACCATTAGCAATAATGTGCAATTAAACAATATAATGAAGTATTTTTTTTCATGATAATGTGAATAGACGATATATTTGAATTTCTAATCTTAATCATAATGTTTAATTTTAGATGCTTAAAATTCAAAAAATTTGGTAAAAGAAAATTCAAATTTGCTACGTGTTACTTGGCACTATTAGAATTGCATACAAGTAGTCTTGCATGAAAAGTTTACCCTACACGTGCCTTACCATGTTCTCCACCTGCCCATTCCCCTTCCTTTATAATCCTATAATCATCACCTACTTTTCTTCAATCTAAACATTTTATAACAAAATTAAAATAAAAATGGCGGATTACATGCATCATGCAGGGCCAGGGGGACATCAAGTAACCCACCGCGATAAACAGTTGTATGAAGAGCCTCGAGCCCACCAGGTTGTTAAGGCGGGAAGCGCCATAACTGCTGGTGGCTCTCTTTTAATCCTGTCAGCATTAACACTAGCAGGGACTGTGATAGCTTTATGTGTAGCGACTCCATTGTTAGTGATATTCAGCCCGGTGATAGTCCCGGCAGCGATCACAGTAGTTCTGTTAATCACAGGCTTTCTAGCTTCGGGTGGGTTGGGAGTGGCGGCTGTGTCGGTTTTGGCTTGGATTTATAGGTACATGACGGGCCGAAACCCAAGGGGTTCAAATGATCAGTTGGAGCAAGCTAGGATGAAGTTGGGTGGAAAGACGACAAGACTGGAATCTGATCATCTCGGGAGAAAGGAGAACGTACACTACTAATAATAAGTAGAAATATAAGAAAAAAGATCAGTATTAATTAGTGAATGATGAAGGTAATAAGCTCTATGTATCCAATGCAATTGAAGCTTTAATTAGTGTACGGTGAAGAAGAAAATGGTGTGGTAGGAGTTTGTAAATCTACGTATGTTTTTTCTTTTGTATTTTGGGAATTTGTCTCCTTTTGGTTAACTATATAAATATAAATATAAATATAAATATAAATATAATTTGTGGTTTAATTGATCTCACTCCTACTTCAAATCCATTGAGTTTAATTGTAACTAATAACTAACACTCATATGTTTGTGTCATCAAAGTATATGTATATGTATATGTATATGTATCTTATATTCAATTGATAAGATGTTCTAAAGTTCCTAGCTGCATCCTGAAGGATACTACCTTCATGTGAATGGATCGAAAACTTCCATGTAATTGATAATTGTATATTTGTGTTACTTTTTGTATTAAAATTTAAACATAACAAATTGTAAATATGTGAAACTTAAATACACACTTAATTATATTGTTAATAATAAATTCAATAGCAAATTTGTACATGCAATAATGCAAGCTGAATTCGAAAGAAATTAACTTCTCCATTTTGATTGTCTAACTAATTTCGAATATATAATTACTATTAGAAAATAAATAAAAATGGAAAATAGGAGTTTTGGAGAAATTATGTTATATTATACTAATAAATTTGTTTGTGTATGACATCTTTTCAACCAGACAACAAATCGGACACCCAATCAAAATCAGCTAACACATGATCTGACTTCAAATTTGTTATGTCAACATAATTATTTTGCACCAACACTTGATTGTTATAGTTGTTACGTATACTCAGCATGGTAAGACTCTCCAAAAACTCCGATTTCAGCTTCTGTGGCCTTTCTTGTGGTGTGAATGTCACAATATTAGTGTTATTACATGATGTGGGCGCATTGGACTTCCTAGAACATCCAATTGCGCCCAATTCTAGTGCAACACTACTAGTGTTGCAATTAAGGATATTAGTGTTTGTTGTCTGAGTAGAATTACTAGTTGTAAATAACGACTCACTTGTCTTAGCCTCGGCCTTTTCATTTAAGGATAGTCGAACCCATTTAGGGACGTGGGCTATTGCCTCTCGTCGAAGTTCTTTAGTCGAGTGAGCAAAGAAGCAAACGGGACGGGTGCATTGGCGACCTAAATTGCATACCCGAGTTCGGTATTTTGTTGGGTGGAGCCAGTACTCAAATACACCGTGGGCGAACTCACAAAGCTCGCCTCGAGGGCAGTTTCCACTTGACCCTCGATAGTGTGGGCATGAAACTGCCACATAAGGTACTTTATTTAGGTCCCGTCTTCGAGCACGCTCACCATGGTGAGCGTACGGGCAAATGGTCCAGTCATGAGACCGGTTTAGAGGGCACTTCTTAATCTTGAAGCTGTACATTCGAAATTCATCTGATGCAAAATCATTGTGTTCGAAGTCCACATCATCTAATGGGTTTGGATAATGGGTTTGGGCATGGTAGGCATTGGAGTATTGCCTTAAAATGTTCTCTACATCTACTCTAAACATGCTAAAGTTGATCTCAAGAATGATTAAGTGAAGATTTTTAGGAGATTAAGGGTGAAAAAAATGAAAAAAGAAATTTGCTAAGAAAAAATGTTGCGTTACGGAAAATGTTATGATATTGGAAATTAGGATAGAGGAGTGTATAAATAGTGAGTCCATGCATAGACTAGCATTTATGTTACCAAGAATTAATGCATACATCATCCTCCTAAAATATGCATGTTAATGCAAGTATAGAGAAAAAGTAAACTTTGCTTGGCGATTTTTATCTTGATCTTCAATTTAATGTCTTGATATTGGGGTTTTGTCGTCATATGTTTATAGGAATTTTCTATTTATTTTATGGATTTAGTAAGATCATATATGTTGAATAAAGTGCTTGTATGTTAATTAAGAGTGTGGACAAGTATGTTCATCACACTAATATTTAGGAAAATACTAATGCAAATTCAATAATTTTATGATGAATACATTGTTCTTAATAAACCATTCTATGAACAAAAGTAATTAGCGTTAATCGTTTCGAGTAGGGAATTTGATCAAGTGATCTTCTTCAACAAATCTTAAATATTGATTAAATTTGAACTATGAGAGTCAGGGACAAAAAATATTTACACATTTTTAGTATGTCATAATGTTCGATCCAGAGGATACAAAAATGTTCCTTTACTCGATAATCTTGATGACTTTGACATTAATGCGTGTTACAGTGTTTGATCCCAAGGATTGAATGTTTGTTTTCTAAATAATCTTGCTAACTTTGAGCAAATTTGCACGGCTACGTTGTGTTATAATTGTTCGTTCCTAAGGATCCAAAGTTCCTTTAATTTTTTAGATAATCTTGCACATTTATAGCGTGTCACGATGTCCATTTCTAACAATAACCTTGGTGATTTTGAACATTGCATGTATAATAAAATATAAAGTTAGATCTTTTTATTTACCTTTATTATCATGATTCGATTACAATTTTAACGTGTTTTGTTTATTGTAGGTGCCTTTTTAGATGAGATGTATATCACTTACATTTCTCTTTGTAAGACCCATTTTTTTTGGAGATTATTTAAGTGCGCACAATCATCTTTATCTTTTTCTTAAAAGGTACATATATGAGAAAAAAGGTACATATATGATGTGTCTGCTACTGAACTAATAATTATGATTATGACTATTCTTAATTTGTTAATGTCATGATGACACCAAGCTTAAATCATTAACATGTTGAGCTTTTCTCGAATTAATGCTGTTATTTTCTCCTTAAGAGAAGTAAAAAGTACGAGGATGTCACTTAACCACATACAACCATGTTTTGTCGTAGCAAACACCAATATTATATAAAATATGTTGGGATTATATTCCATACATAGTTATGAAGTTGTGTGCATGCTGAATACAACATTTTATGAGTTAGCTAACACAAATATATGTTGATCGCTAGGAAAAAAAAAAAAAGCAAGTTTCTACTCAGAGATATGTTTAAACCAATTTTCTTCCGTTCTGAAACATTCACACTTAATAATTGTGTTTTATTACAGAAAATATCATTATCAGTAACAAATTAAATATAATAAAATAAGGAAAATATAAATGTTTGAATGTAACAGAATAGCTAGACAAATTGCTAAATTATGTATTATCGTGAAGAATAGCAACTCACACACAAAAATAACGAAATATGAAAATCAAAAACAAAATCTATATCAACGGTGAATAATATTTAATTCTTTGATTTCATTTTGAAACTCGTCATTTCTTTCGAATAAAATTTTACTTAAAATTAAGAAATTTAAAATATATTTTTTTAAATACAAGATAGACCTAAAACAATGCATGCAAAAAGAGGTTGAACACGTATTTGAGAAGCCGATAAAAAAGAACAAGTGTAGAGGGTTGTTAATCAAGCATCCAAAAATGGTGACAAACACATATTTTAATACCATAAATTAATAAGTAATTCAATATATATTTGTATATATGTCCATGAATGGTGCGAGCGTTTCTCACGGATTTTATGGTTTTTTTGGTTTTCGGTTACTATATAACGACAAATTATTTTTCGGAAATTTGATATGCTGACTTTAATTTTTGATTTTTTTTCGTGATAAAAAAATATTTTTTTAAAGTTGCGTAGTAATTTTAAGGCCTAACTTTAATTTTTTCCACTTAATAGATAAAATGGCGAGACTTTTGCTAAATTTACATAATTATTAACCTTTATGACGATTTTTTTAATAAAAACAAATGTCAAGAAATTTGTTTGAAATATGTACTTAATTCAACATAAAACTTAACCTTTTATATATCATATGAAAAAGTTAAAAGCTCGGGGTCACCATGCGAATTAAAAAAAAAATTATCAACCACATGAAAAAGGCGAAAACTCAAGATTACTACGTAAAATTTTCCTTTATCTTTTTATTTAATTTCAAGGAATTTATCTTTTCGTCATTTTTCGATTGAGAGATACGCTTACATGGCTTGCGCAGAACTTCTCGCACCTCCCTGAAGGTGCCGATGAGGCCACCATTGAGAGATACGCTAAGGCCTATCTCTTATATCTGATTGGTACTGTCTTGTTCTCCGACAACACTGGCAACCGGGTACAACTATTGTACTTGACGTTGCTTGATGCACCGTGGGAGGTCATCTCCGGGTACAGCTGGGGTTCGGCAGCCCTAGCGTATCTATACAGGAGACATTGTGAAGCTTCACGGAAGAACGTGAAAGAGATCCCTGGGCCCCTGATTATCTGCAGGTAATACTAACTTTAGTGTTACCACTTTGTTTCTTTTATTAAATGTTTTTGTGTTTCTTTTACTTACTTATAATTGTAATTCATAGCTTTGAACGTGGGAGCACATTCTCATTGGTCAACCGATGAGGAGTGTGTGACGTGGTGCATTTGCGCCACCAATTCGTCCACCCCCACATGTGTCGTACGAATCTCGATGGTCCTTTGAAAGACGAACAAGGACCCACACAGGATCGGGCGTGGGTTTCTACCGCGATCAAGTCGATCTACTACGATCTGACCAGGTAAGAACTTCACTACAACTTGTTTTGTAACTATCACATTGCGTAATTTATTAATCGAATTTTCACGTTTAGTTTCGATGGGACCCTTACCCCGCTGAGGCATACGCTGCATTGCCTCAGCACTCGGGCATCTTGTCAGGGGCGTGGAGAGCATCTGTACCTCTGATTTGCTTCGACATAGTCGAAGTGTATCTCCCTGAGCGCGTACTGCGCCAATTTGGGATGGTATAGGGCTTACCGCCGCCATGTGACACAGAGGCGAAGGTCCACCATTCTCGCAAGGGTCGGGATACCAAGAACTGGCTGGAGGTCAACGGGCGCCATGTCGCTTGTTGGGAGCACAGGCTAAAGCTGCTAGCCCAAGGTGAGCCGATCAACGCTGCAGGCGCACCCACTAGGGCGGATTACATGCCGTGGTTCCTCTCCATCACTCGTCGATGGATGACACCACGAGGTATCATGGCGGCAGCCCAGTACGCTCCCGCAGCACCGACGATGACACACTTTGTAAGTATTCTTGAACGTTGATTATTATCCATAGAACTTACACTTTCTACATTTCATTAATACTTAAGTCTTACTGCAGGCACAAGGCATTGCATCAGTCATCAGCTCCTCCCAAGAGGAGCCCGTACGGGAGATTGCCCAAGGCATACTCCTAGGCACGCAGTTTCAACACTTCATTCCGGAAGTGACTACACCCCATACCACTGCGTACGAGTACGAGTCATCTCCTCATCACCCCGACGTTCATCTTGAGGAGGTTGACTTAACGTGCCCAGACTACGGTGTCGGGTCCTCACAGGGTGCCACATCATCATATTATCAATCACCTCCCCTACCCGAGCGTCATGCGACGACCTCTTACTAACGTAGGAGGCGTCGTAAACCGTCACAGTTAGACAGGGTACAGGAGGAGGATTAGCATTAGAATACTGTTTGTATACATTCAACATTTGTACATACTCAATATTTGTAACATTTGGTCTTTTGTGTGTAAATTGTAACATATATGTAGATATATATATTTTTATCGTATTATCACACGTTTATTATGAATGAAATGATGTTAAGTACTCAAACTTTTCGGCGATGAATCATTCCGCCAAGAATGCATTATGAATTTAATCAAATACAAACAGACAATCATATTCAAATAAGGATGTTGATATCGAACATTCAACAGAATTTCAATCATGTTCAACAAATCCATATCAAATTACATACTTTATTCGTTAAGTTAAACTACCGTTGCTAACTAAGAAGGTTTCTTAAACTTTCTCATAATCCTTTCAGTCTCTTCTTTCCTATGTGCCATATCATCCATTTGTCTCTTTAGATTAAATACCTCATCTTTAAGCTCTTGTTTTTCCTTATTAAGCCGTATTATTAAGTCTCTCCGCCATTTTGTTCCCTCCGTAGCAATCCATCTAAAGTATGTGCATCCTAACCTG
This sequence comes from Amaranthus tricolor, assembly GCF_026212465.1. Taxonomy (NCBI): domain Eukaryota; kingdom Viridiplantae; phylum Streptophyta; class Magnoliopsida; order Caryophyllales; family Amaranthaceae; genus Amaranthus; species Amaranthus tricolor. The sequence goes on along the minus strand of NC_080048.1, from coordinate 238,726 downwards.
TCAACCAAGTAGAAAGGGCAAGCAACAAATTCACGCCCTGGATCGAAGTCGCTCCAATATGTATTAATCTCAACTTCATAACCACAATCACAAAGCTCTTCAATACAATGCTCCTTTGACATCTACATAATACATATAATATAGTAATGTAAGTGAACTTTCAAAAATAATATTAACATTTATAAATTGAGAGTAAAACTAACATAATACCTTATGTTATCTTTAAAAATTGATTGAAAAGAAGAAGAATGATGTAGAATGGATATAATGAAGTATGGAAAATGATGGAGCTATTTATAGAACATCATTACAACGGCTATTTTCAAGTTCCTAACGGCTATTTTTCTAATTAACAACGGCTACTTTAGTTCATAATATATATATATATATATATATATATATATATATATATAAAGCCCAAAGTTGCTGTTAGTAACAGCGACTCTTGCCAAACCTAAATTTGGATATACGGACACTTATTTTGGGAAATAAGTTTTCACGGAGCTTATTTTGAAAAATAAATTGTTTAATTGTCTTATTTTTTTCAAATTTAGCGTTCGAGAGAGAGCAAACCAAGCAACTTAATAGCTGGTCTGTCTTGATTATTAAAACGTTAAAAAAAAAAGAAGTACCAAGATTTTGGTAATGAAGACACAAAGGTACAAATATATTGACTTCCATTTGATTTATTAAATTGAAAAAGTGTTTTAGTGGATGGTTTTAGAAGGTTATCACTAATAGTGGTATGTTTTTTACTGGTAGTAGCATCAGTTCATCAAGATCAAACACAAAAATATGCAATACATTATTAAGTTTAGCATCAATATTTAAACTACAATCGAATGAAATGTGTGCAATTATATCCTTGTGTTAACAAATATGTAAATAAAAAAAATAAAATCAAATGGAGGATGCAAATTGTTAAACCATTCCCATCTTAAGTTTTCCAAGCAATTGTAACGTTCCATGTTCCATGCTACACTTGTTCTTGCATAACTTTTTAAATTCCAAACAGAAATTAAAAGTCTGATGAGGTAATTTTTTACAAGTAAATTGTAAATAAAATAAATGATGATATATATTTGGTAATGAAAAGCATATCTTATGTGCTCTCTGCTGATTTTGGACACTTCATTTAGCCAGAAGAGTATGATTACTCAATGAAAAATCCCTTGGTTATATCATAAATGCCATCCATTATAAAAGGTCAGCAACAGAAATAACCGAGTTCCTGGCTCAAAAAATGACACAGCACAACAACCAAGAATAAGCCCATTAATGCAGAACTTCTTTAGAAGCTTAAAGAGCCGATCATACTGGCTCGCATTGAAGGAGTGTCCTGTTTTTGCATTGCTCGAGGATTATACTACACTTATTCATGGTGCGGGCGTCTAGAAGTCCATGGTTCCACAATTTGATCATAAATAATCTCCAACACCTATAAATTAAAACAAGGGAAAACCATATCCATAAATACTTCCGAGTACAGAACAATGCAAGCAGGAACACTCTTATCGGTCAAAAGGAAGTAATGCATGACACAATTGATGCTAACTAAACGACAACATTGTGCCAAGCCCTGTCTTATTTCCTCAAGCATGGAGTCGTTCAAATTCAGAATTTCTAATAGTAGGATAGATTAATGATTGTGCACCTCAGCATTTCTACCATTGATTTAATGAAGTCAAACTCCTTATGGGGAAAGTACATTTGGAACGCTTTAAGTTGCTAACTGCCCCGCTGGACATAATGCATTTTGACTTCTAGTGGAGCAGATATAGAGTATCAAGTATCAACAATAGTGCAAAAACAAGGCCGCATCATCATACCGTGACTGTATTGTAAAGGCTTTTGAGTTTACCGTCACCTAAACATAGGCTGTATTAAGCACAAAACTGTTTCGAAACTGTGACCGCAACCGTGACCAAAACTATATTCTTGCACTACGATATAGAGACAATGATTACTCCTAAACATCTTTGGATTTGCCTATCAGAATGATCCAGACTGCACTGAGCAATCAATTTCATTTAAGTCATAACTTTATAACCAAAGGGCCATACCAAGCTTCTATTACCTACATCAAATCTAGCTAAAATTTCTCTGCTATAACATTTTGGAATGAAGAGTACACTCACACACCAAGATCAATACTAAGGAAGAAAATGAGTGTCTATATTGTGCACAAAAGATATGAACCAATATGCAAGAGTATGAAGAATGACAAAATGAACAAAGCAATAAAGAACACAAGGATTTAAGGTGGTTCACAAAAGAAAGGCTACATCCACCATACCTATTACCTAGTCAGGATGACTGATTGTATTAATAATGTGTTTAAATTACAATGGAGATAAATGGGAAAAGAGTGTAACATTTAGGAAATTAATAATTTAAGACGAGTAAGTTTAAGAGAATTATCAGTGCGAGAATGATCTTAAATACACATGACATAAAATATTCTCAATTTAATTTCTTTTCTTTTCCTTTTTCTTTTAATTTGATAAAAAAAAAAAAAAGAAAAAAAACAAACAACAACAGAAATAAACCCGACATTAACCTTCTTCTTCCTTCTCCCTTGCTTTAAAACTCTAAACCTGACATTCCCTTGCGCTAAACACTTAATTCTTTTCACGCTTCAAATCTGAATCCATGGACTCATTCTCACCGGCATAATCGAAGACAACGCACGTTACTCCTCAATCCTCTTCTTTCTCTGATCTTCGAAGGATTTGGGCTGCGAAAAATCAGTTGATTTTCCTCTCTTTCGTGATTTTTCAAGGTAAATGATCAATTCTTCTACATTCTTGGTTGTTTGTATAAATTATGACTAATTGATCTTTCTTTCTCACTCATCTTTGAATTCGAACCACAAGGAGTGATATAGCAGCCGAAATCTTCCTCCCTTGCCTCTGAATTCTGCCGAAATTAGGGGGAAAGAATGAGTTTCGGTCCTGTTGATTAGGCACCAAATCCAAACCGAGAATCATGCATTTAATCCGATTTTCTTTTTCGTTTCTTGTAGCTACAAACAGAAGGTCGTCCTTCTTGCTTTCTTTTTCTGTTTTTATATTCATATACTTTCACTTGTATAATCTTTTATTCATGTTTTAAATCCTAAATGTAGTTGAATCTTGGAATGTATATGAGTTAATTAGATGAGTTCTTAATTGGAAACTTATGAGAAATGTGTTACTAGTAAGTTACGTGATGATGAGAATTTTAGTGTGGATTATAATTTTAGTAGGAGATCACTTTAACGACTTGGTTTTGATTAGTTAGTGATCTTGAATATGTCGTTTATTTGGAAGATAAGGATCTTGTAGTAGAAATTAGAATAGTGAAAATGTAGACTTTGGGAAATATTGTTGGAAATCATGCTATTGGTTTAGAAAATTATGGTCATGGATGAATGTTTGGATCTTGAAAGAATCTGGAGTTCGTGTGGAAATCATTAGCTGAATGGATAAATTAGTTGCGTTCTATCTGGATAGTTTGTTAATCTTGTTTGGTTTCTTGGTTTTGAGTTTAAAAAGAATATAGAAGTATTTGAATTGGAGTACAAAGGGAATTTTGGAGACGAATGATCTTTACAAGAATATAAGCTAGTCTAAAGTAAAGTTATATATATTTTGATGATATTGGGGGTTGGAGTTAGAACTTGTGCAATCTCCGAAATGAGAAATATTAGAATAGAAGATGGAACTAAGATGCGTTCTTAGGAGGAGATGCAATGAGCTATATAAACCTAGTTGTAGTATCGTATGCTTTCTTGTGATGCTATATTTGTCATGCTTCAGGATGCGATATCATCGAGGAGCCCTTCTAGTGATCGCGGAGTACCAGATTTAGCTTCTTGAAGTGTACTTTTTGGTGAGTAGTAGCAGTCCCTAAAAGGGTCTGGCCAGACTACATTCTTGAAAATAAACTTTTTACTAAAGCTTTTTTGAAATTGGAAATTGTTGAGACAAATGTTGTTGTGAATGCTTATGTTAATATTATGATATGGTCAATGGATCGGGCTTACGAGCTGGTCATTGACAGAGTTGAGGAACATTGTTCCCTGCTCCCTGTTTTTGAAGCGAGTTGTCATTCAGATATTGACTAGCTTCACCCGAGAGCGACATAGCCATAGAGCTATGGGGCACTTCTCAAACTAGACTCCCTGTGCGCACATAGATCTAGAAAACTGATGTTGCTTTTAAACCTTTGTTTGGAAATTACTGTGTTTCGTTGTTTTGGATTGTTACTTCTCATTCAGTTTAATCTGACCCTCTGTTGTTTCCAACTTTTAGCTTGTTTACAGATCGGAACCGGTCGGGAAGGATGGGTTAGCGGTGTTGATAAGAGATCCAAGGATGTTATATTGAGCTGAGCACGTAGGAATTTGTAGTGTTGTATTAGTTTCTTTGATAAATGTGTACTAGACTTGGTTATGTTGGTAGTAGTGGACTTAAAGTGAATTGTATGATTACCTTGTATGTTAGTCTAGACTGTATTGGTTATGTTAGACTTTTATAGAGACTTTTATGATTACTTTATGATTTAGATAGATGTTGGGATTGAGAATTAGCTAATTCAATTATGTTTTAGAACCGAAGACTCGTTTGCACAAGTTTTGGAAACTGAGATTTGAGTTTTTCTTGGGAAGTAATCTCCGTGATGACCCTGTTTACTCTGTCAATGGTAAGTAGGGTTGTTACAGAGAGGCTTAATATTTAGGTAATAATATGCAAAAAAGAAGAGCTACAAATGAGAATTTTAGCATAATATTGACCAAGAATAAGTAGGAGTATATATAGGGGAAGTAAGGGCAAAATATGGGACAGCAATAGCAAGAACAGAAACGAGACAGCCCTGAACCTGCTGCTTAAACGAGCCATCAGGCTACTCATACGAGCAGCAGCTGGTAGCACTCAGCAGGTACTGTTGTCTGTCTGTGCTTCTTTAACTTGCATCCAAGGTCCGCACATGATGCCTTGATCTACCTACAATTGTCCTAGCCTTGGTGCCTAAGGTTGCTTCATCCAATGATTGCAAAAGGGGAATTTACTAGGTTGATCTTCCCTCGACCAATCCCAAGTGCACACTGGGGCCTTCTCTACCAATACTAACAGCTTAATTAACTAGCTTAATCAAGTGTAAATTACTTGGTGAACAAGTTACCTATTATCCTAACACATTTCAGACATCGTGGCTCAATCCACAATGGTCAGGATCAAAAGAAAAAACAAAAGTAACAAAACCGAGACATTCAGCAAGCATAAACAATAACATAAGCTGCCACATCAATTTTGTAAAGATAAGACACCTACTTGGCAAGACCTAGGTCTAGGACACAAATAAGTCCGGCTTACCAAATCAAAGCAGGAGCTTGGATAAGGTTATGACCATGCAATCGTGAAAATGCTTCACAAGCCCAGGGGATGTGGCCATCAGCAAGCACTCTGAAATAATAATCCCAAAAAAAGGCTTCAGCAAAGAACAAGTAAGCTTTATGAGGAATAAGAAAATAGGAAAAAAAAATCTGATTGATGAGGCCACAAAATAAAATCCAAAATAAATTCCACTTCCAAGAAAAAGAGGCTGTCTTACTTAGGCCTATCATAAACATTATTGTTACCGCATTATACACCATTAAAAGCCAATACAGGAGTCTCTCTTACTATTCAATTAGTATATCAGAAACTTTTTCCCAGAAATGACAAAGGCGTCTCTTAAAGCTTATTATATCAATCAAGAACCAAAATATAAAGCAATTAGCAAGATGATTGGACACAAAACACTACAAATATTAATGCAGAGAACATATTTCATACTTCAAAATCAAATGCGGAAACTTGATGCTCTATTGCACCAATTTTTATTTTGTTTCAATCAGGGTAAGGTTGGGAATCCTCTATAGGCAAGGGGAAGGGAAAACTAATCCTTCCTGTAGGTGGTGATATTCAAACCACTAAGCTAACCCTTGATTCCCATCTATTGCAGCAAATTGATTTCAATGGTGGACCATAAATGAAGGCAAGCAACTTCAATTTATCTAGGTAACTTCTAGAACACATCAAACATCCTTTAGCTGAGTAACTAATCCCCTTTCTGTTGCAAATATTCACCGAAAAAAAAGATTGTAAGTAGATAACATAATGAGTTTCCAAAAGATGGTTGAACCTGAATAAATAAGTGTGCGCTTGTAGCTCTAGCTCTATGGGCGCACATGTGAAGTGTGAGAGAAAGACAAAGGGACAGAATTCAACCTTGTTAAGCCAACCTTTAGAGGAACATATCATAAGTTTTGAAGGTAAAGATCGAGTCCATGTAGCGAAACCCATAGGTTTAAATAATAATCCATGAGGACTAAGGAAAGGTCCAAAAAATCTACTCATTTATAATAATTTCAAAATGCTGGTGGCTTAAAAGAGACACTCAAACTCAGCAGAAACAAGAGAGTAAACTCAGGAAGCCGCAGAAAAGTATATCAATTTTCTAAATATATGCTGTATACTCTGTAAGGATCACATTACTCAACAAGACATACCGTTGCTTCCGAACAAAAGAGTTCCAGAGATGCATAATTTGCTTCTCGTCTTTGCTCACATCGACAAAATCATCCAGCATCTGCAATTCAAAATCTTATAATTCATAATCTAATTTACCATTAGGGAGAGAAAAAGTTGGAGAGGAAGGGGAATCAAGTCAATTAACCCTTTGAATGATTATTGTGTGCTTACTCATAAAATTTATCACTAGAAAGGCAAACTTTTGACAATGCTCCTGAATACAAAAACCATGGGGACAACAATTACTAAATACTAGGCCTGTCAAACAGATCATGTTTGGGTTCAGTCAGGTCAAAACCCGTTGACCCAAACCTAACCCGTTTAGTTAAATGGGTTGAAAATCACAACTCTGATCGCACCTGATCTAGCCTAGGTCGACCTAATTTCGACCCACTTATAGTTTTTTGTTTCCATTTTAAGGTTTTTAACATTGATTCCATCTACTTTTTTAGGGCTTAATTTCTAATTTTATGTTTTTTAGTTGTTTATTTCGTATTTGCTATGAAAATTAAGAAATTATTAAATGAATTAAGTTTAGGTTATAATTATTGATTTAACTCGAAATTAAGTCGTTTAATTAAATGGGTTATACTACAGATTTATATCAGGTTTAAAATTTTAACCTGAACCTAACCCATTTAATAAACAGATCAGGTCATGTCGACCCATTTAATTAATTGGGTCAAAAGTCCTAACTCAAACCCTCTTATTTCGGGATAATTTCAGGTCAGATTAACAAATCGAGCCAGCTTTTGCCGGGCCTACTAAATACAGAACTACAATAGTCACTGGAAACTTGGTCTACATCAATCACAGGAGGTAGAATACACTGGTGAAAATGGCATAAACTGTTAGTCAGACGGTCACTGCACTCATTGTTATCAAAACCAAATCAACATATCATGGAACATGATTTCGAACCAAGAGAGAAGTCAGGAGAAGAGGTGAAGCCAAGGGAGGAGTTTCCGGCACTGCAATTAATGATGCTTAAAATTATGCAGTTCGCATAGGGCTCCGAAATGCTACAAGCAACAACCATCAAGCCATTGGGTAAGTTAGACTAGGATAGTGCATTAAGAAAGAAAATAAAGGGACAAAGAAGAGAAAGAAAGAGAATAGGGTGAACAAAGAGAAAATAGTTGAGGGTATTCGGTGGACATAGGAGGAGGAAGGTTAGGCCTTATAGGAGAAAGAATTCAGCACTAGGGTAGTCACAACATACTTTGGGTTATTAAAAATAACAACCAATGAAAAGCATATTTCCAAACTATGCACCAATATTCTGAGGAACAGGCCTGCACAAGACTATAATACTGAATTAAATTTACACCCCAATACATGTTCCCAATCAAATCACCAAATTATACTTCCTCTTAAATACAGGTGTATCTCTTCTCTCTTTGAAGAGGTGCCTTGCAGGCTGCAACATGGTTGTGTAACCATTGCTTAGCATAAATCAACTAGCAGACAAATTTTCTTCCAGGTAAAGCCACAATTGAAACAATAGGAAAGAAAATAACAAGAGATAGTAATAATAGATAGGACATACCCTTCGATCTTCTAAATCAGCCACATCATCATCAACTTCGTCCTCACTATCATGGTCTGACAAAACTTGTTCCAATGCCATAGGCTAGTCACAAAAATGTCATTGCAGACCTTTATCACTAAGAATTTTATTATTTTAAAGCAAAATAAAAAAATATAACATCCACAATGTGGAAGCAATCAGTTACATGAAAACGTGTGGTCAAAAACCCACACTGTAATTTATAAGACTTGGAGCCTTTCAGTGTGGGAACTTTTACTTGGCTTTTCTTTCTCAATAGCACTCAACAATGTGGTTACTGTTGGATAAAATCAATCAAAAACCACGGATTTACATTTGTGGTCTAGAGTTTAAACAAACACCAATACGACAAAACTTTATGACTAGGAATTATATTTTTATGTCGAGTTCAGGATTAATTACATGATAACACAAATCACATACAACAATAAATGCATGTAATTACAATAATAGATATAAATCCAATCAACATTTGCAGTATGTTCTACTGAGGTATGGATCAATATTCAGGTGATAAATTAAGTATGGAAAATTGCAAACTTGAATTTAAAGTTGGATTAGGATGTCTCAAAAATAGACTGTATATGCTTCCAACTCTAAGCAATAATAGTGGAATGCATAAGTACAGATGCCCAAGGTACATTTAAAGTCAATAAACCTTTCAGGGCATTATATTCTTGGCATAGTGAAAGAAGCAGGCTATAGACAAGATCATTCAGAATGCAACAAATCCAAAACTAACTTTCCACTACAGGAGCAACAGAATTTTCAGCAGTAACCCGTGGTTTTCAAGAATTATAGACTAATCAAAAATCTCAGCTCATGAATAAAAGTATCTCATGAATTATTTGGCTTATGATTTCCCATCTAGCCTCTGTTTTGATTGATAATTCACAAGGATGTTGTCAAAATATGGTTTTTCAAATTTAGCACATGCATCATTGAACACTTCTGTATCTCGTCTTTTTTATATTATCCTTATGATGTCTCCAAAACCATAAAGAAGCCAGCTGCATAGGCCTCATGGATTCATCACAGTTCCAAATCTTTTTTCATTATTCGAGCTGTAAGGTATCCCAATGCTAAAAATTGGTTTGCTAATGAGAATTTTGCAGCCTTCTCCAGATTTAGTCGGAAAATCTCTAACAAAAATAACAATATGATCATTTGATGATGCAATAGAAAACAGACAATATACAAAACAATGAAAGTGATAACAGCCAAAAGCAGATGAGGTAGCCATACTTGTGCTCTGTGAGAATGAAAGAACTGCCTCTTCTCCAGTAAGGCACGACTGAAGACAATCAGAAACACAAGGTAAACACATAAGAAATACGTACAACATCAAAATAATCAGCATGTACACATTCAAACATTTTTAGAGGGTGCAAAACAGTAAGATATAGTGCAACACAGACTACAAAACGCAAGTTGGGGCATCAAATATATAGTTGTAGCAAAGTGAACACGTCATGGTTTCTACCTCATAGGGTTTTGGAAGACTGCCACTGGAACAAATGCAGAGCCTTCAATTATTGAGTTATAAGGCAAGTTGCAGCTAGATTGGTTGAAACAAATGCAAACCTATTTTAAAACACAATATTTAATGACAAACATTCTCAGAGTGAGAGGGAGCTTGGCACCCCATCCTGTGGGCAACATAAGCATATTTAGAATTGGATAATAAAAATCTTGAAGCCCACTACCAGAGAACAATCAGCTCACCTTGAGATTTCCTTCTCTTTTTTGGTCAAATGACCCTTTTTCTAAAAAAAAGACACAATAACAATGCCAAATCCAAATTTAAGGCCGGTGACATGAACCAAAACAAATCAACATAAGATCATCGCTAACAAAGAATAGTTTTTTGTGTGGTTCAAATTACCTATATTTGTGTTTCTTTTTCTCCAAGAATTTTTTGTATCAACAAAAAACCCAGAGCGTAAGGAATTGATCCAAGATTGGGTATTAGTGTTCATGAACCCGTTGCTTTGGTTTTTGAGACACTCGCGTTTAAATCTTTTTTTCATAAGCTGCAATTTGTCACATGCTTAACTTGGAATTATGTTGGGGATATGTAGCTGGCCCAAAAGTTACTCTTGGTTGTCCAACATTTTTAAGGCTTATTTTATTAAAGTTTAAACAATAAAAGAAGGTAGAAACAAAGAGTCTATAAATAGTTGATTTATTTAAAATCAACATATTTAGTACATTTAATCAGGGACTTTTGGTGCTTCATTTTCTAGACCTTTGATACTGTAACAAATCAGTCGGACCCGTTACCGAAACCGACAGTATGGACACTTCGAGTCTGCCCACTAACTCCCAAAAAGGACACTTCCTTTATTATTCAATTAATCCAAAGCTAATTCATTATTACAAGGATGGCTCTATATATAGCCTAAACCCCAAAGACAACTAAAAAATAACAACTATTCCAATTACAAAATACAAAGACTAATTAAATGTAAAATGTCGATAATGCCCTTGGATCCTTTGACCCAAGTCATCACAGATGCTTCATGTACTAAAATTTTGGTGCTTCATTCTCTAGCTTTTATTGCTCATTAAATCTAAGTGTTCATTGCATGTGTAAGCATTCTAAAAGCTTGTACATAGCTCTATATAAAGGGGCCTTATGAAATGAAAAAAAAATCAAGTTGTTGATTAATCATTTTAAACCTTGAGTTTATACATTGCATTTCTTCTTGTGTTTGTCTAAAGAAATAGTAATTCCAATTATCACTTTGAGTTTGTCTTGAGTGTTAATTCTAGGGGAGATTGAGTTTGTCTTGTCTCTAGCCTAACACCAACCCCCCCCACAAAATCATTGAGTTTGTCTTGTGATTTGGCTTTTATCCTTCTATTATATATTTTTTTTCTTTCTTACATACAAAAATTAATCTAAGTGTTCTCCTGATCACACTTACATCAGAAATGATCACACAGATTGATGTTGTACAAACATCCTTGTACCTTGTTGACACCATAACTAAATAAAAGTTGATGTAGTAATCTGTAAATGTTCATAACCTCCTCTTTAGCCAACACCAACTGGCCTCTCCAATTGTCCCATAATTCAAGCTAAAGAGGCAATTTACATGTATTATTCATGATGTACATCTTTAATTATCTGGAATCATAAATGACATTTACAGCACTTGAATCTTGTGTATAAAAGTATACTCATTTCAGATTTTTTTTTGGCCAAACTCAGATTTATTGGGTTGAAGACTTGATGAGTAATGACATTTGAGGAGATCATGTATGCACTCTTGTGTAAAGAGATTTGTCTTTAGCTATGACTAGGAAGATAGAAAGTTGGAACTCGGGAGACTTAAAAAGTAGGCAGGAAGACCAACGATGACGTGGAGGATAGGAGTGAAAAAGAATATGAAGGATCTAAACTTAAAATTGAATGGTTAAAGTCAAAATGAATGGAGAAGAATCCATGTGGACGACCATTGGAACCAATATATTGGTTCATGTAGTCAACCCCAATCATTTGGGATTAAGACTCTGGCATTGTTGTTGTTGCATTTCCTATGACTCAGGCTACAAAATCCAGTAGATTCCAATTTTCATAGTTCCTGATCTGAATAGTCACTAGAAAGTATAGACGGGTCTCTTTAGATTAAAGGATTTCTTTCATATATTTCAATCATTCATCAATCATCGATCATCATAGTTACTATTGCAAATATAACAGAAAAAATTCTCATGAATACAAGAAAAAATCAGGAAGGATAACCGAAAAAGAAAACGACGACTAACTTTCTGAAATCAGATCGTTCCATTGATAACTTCCTAGTCTTTGCAAACTGGAGCATTGCAGGTGGAACAAGACCACCTCGTGATATAGACTGAATACAATCTGCATCTGTAAACCCATCAGAAATATTAATAAATTATTGGAAAAGAGACAATATAATAAATTTAAACCTTTAAGGTAGATGTAGTGTGCAACCTGGGATAGCATTTAAGGAATCATTCACACTTGAACTCCGAGCCCTCTCAATTCTACTGGAATAAGCATCTAAAAATAGCAAATAAGCAATTGAAGTTTTCCAAAAGCAATGTACTTAGTAATGTGTATAGCCATCACTAGGAACAGAAGAATTTATGGGGAAAGAAAAAAATCCGGATAGGCACAGCCATCTGAGAAAAAGCTGACACAACTAAAGATATATTTACGTCAAGAGAGTATAATTTAGTTACATAAGGTAAAAATTTGTTAAGTACTGTAATGAGCAAGGCAAGAACACAACCAACAAGTCATCAACTAGATGTTTTCTTGACAGAGAAAAGTATTATTAATTACTAAAAGAAAAGGTACAAGAATAAGGATAAGGAATTACAATAAAAAGATACACATTAAGTAATCAAATTGAAGTTAATGATAAGTGCTTTAGTCAGATCGGCAAATGAAGTGACCAGTTCCAGGTTTGAGGAATTTTAATTGATGGTACACAGGAAGTGGAAACTTGGAAATCTGGTACAGAGTAGGCAACTAAGAAGATATTTACAGACCTAATTTCCAAACCTTTCCCATCTTTACTTAAATCTCCTTCAATTTTTGAGTAGTATATCGATGTTCTGCCATATAAGAAGATTAAGATGATAGTAGTATGATTATTAAGACTTTTGATTTTGTATTCTTGTTGGAACCAGTTCTACTTTTTCTCTACTGCTGAGCATGTATTTTAACAATTCCCTTCAAGCTGACCTTAAGTCCCTTCTTTTGTTGGGGTCAAAGATTTATAGTTCTTTGGTTTTGGATTATAATGGATAAAATATTAAAATAACGCATTAAATCATGTGCACCTCTTATTCCTGAGAAGTTGCACATGTACCAAGGGTCAATCGGAAACTACCTCGTTGTTAGTGAATCCCCTCTAACCCACCCTAGGTGGGAGCCACTTATGGCATTGGGGCAATATAATGTAATGTACTTCAAGCTCAGCCTTGAAAAAAGGTATGGCAAAATTCAGTTGAACTTCCAATTTTATAGGCTTGTTAGTACACAGTCAAATTCAGGTATAATTTTAGTAAGCGCAGTTCAGGTGACACAAAATTCCAGCGCCACTCATATTTTTAACGTCCCTACTTCGACATTCCACTTCTCAGATCCGACAGGTCACATCACAGCACCTACAAAGACTATACCCAAGTTCTGTCCATAGTCCATACCTCTCTAAATAATTTAACTGGACTTGGTGAAAAAGGTACACAGAATTCAAAGAAAAATTAGTGATCCAATTCACAAGAATAAGAGTTATATACATAATTCTTCCAAATCTAGCATTTCTAGCCAACGAAGCATACTGAAAGAGAATCTTATTTAAGGATCATCAAAAAAAATTTAAAAAAAAATAAGCTCCTTCAATGACACTAACCGAATTTCCATCACCTTAAATTATTTACCAGACACAACAAAGTGAAACAGAATAAAACAATTCATCCCTTTTCGTTTGTTCTTCTGTTTTTGTCCATCCCTTTTTATTTGTCTCCATTAGAATCTTTTTACTTATTTGGCATACCCTTTTTTCTATTATATCCAGCTTTTGGTCCCACCAACTCCCACAATTTATTTCACCAGCCTTTTTTTATTATTTCTCTCTTTACTCATCAAGTCTTCAGCCCACTAAATCAATATTGCATCACCTCACAGCAATAATAGGGACAAACAGAAAGCAGCAGAGAGAGTAGATTTAATACCTTAAAAAAGAAACTACAATTTAAAGAGTATTCTTTTAAAATATTAAAATTGATACTCTACGGGAACTGACACAACATTAGAATCATTTGTGAAACGAGAATGATACTTGATTTAGAAGAAGCCTTTTTCAAGGTAAGGAATTTTCGTAATAGAACATACCATCAGCTTTGTTCAGAAGATCACTTGCTGCAGCAGCCATATCAGATGTTAAGGTCAGCAGTGGTACATGCTTCTCCTTATCAAATAGAAATTTAGTTTTTCTCCTCTTAAGCTTTTTGAAGCTACATAAATTACAATGAAAATTTTAAGCTTCATACGATTTCAAAGATCTCACAAACTAAGTGTACAACTTACCAAAAGAAAAATATCAACTGCTTAGGATCAACTCCATCTCCCTAAAAAAATATCGGATAAGTACCAACACATCTTACAATGATAAAAAATTAAAAACAAAAAATAAAAAATAAAAAAACAGAATCATACATGTTAATAGCACTGGCTGGTTTCTAGACATAATGCATCAAAAGCATCTGGAAATATGATACGAAACAAGATCCACTTACTAGATAACTAGGATAATTTGTCAAACTACCTTGTAGTCTTTATCCTGTATTGTACTTAACATCCAGGATAATTTGTCTGTCTCAATATAGTTATCAAAACAACCTTACACCAAATATAAAAAGATAACACGTTTTCATATCTGATGCAAAACAAAAAACCTACTCATCCCATCTATCAGCAGAGCTGGGGAAAAACCCCAAAATCCAATCCTCTAGGTGTTGAGCTTGTTGGATAAAATTGGATATGCAGACATTAACAACAATCTTTTGGCAATAGCCTTGAGAAGTCATGATGTACGCCTAAACAAATTCAAGATTAACACAGCTTTTACTCCCAAATAGTCAAGACCATCCTAAACAGTATTATTCCAGGATTAGAAGATACGCAAAAGTACATTGCACAAATCTTTAGTGTTAACAGAGAAAAAACTTAAAGTATCAAACTTTTGAAATCACAATGCGACTTAAATTGAACAGCAATGTACATAAAACAAAAGGCTATCCAAGCCAATTCAATGTAACCCTAGGATACAAACTTAATAGCTGATAGCCTATAAGATACCAGACATCTCTGGCATAGAACAAAACAGTTGTGCAGTGTGACTATTTCGCTTCTTGAACCCAAAAAAAACTCTCAAACATACACACTAAAGCAGGATGCAGGAAGTTAATCTCTAGATATTTTTAAAAAAATTATCATTACTGAGTTATAAAAATTAAACTACTACAGGTAATAGAAATCCTCTCAAAACTTAACCTGAACAACACTCATCTTTCACTCCATTTCAAAGAAAGATTGCAGAGAGAATTCTAAAAGCATAACCTCGCTGGAAAAATACTACAACTTGATGATGAAAGATTTTATCATGTCTCTCCTATGTCTCATCAAAATATCCATATGATTTTGAGAAGTATCGATATCTTTCACTCCTTGATTTTCATAAAACCCATTGAGGGAAATATGCATGCCAGAACTGGCCGAAATCGACGGATTCAAGACACCGAACAAAAACCCTTACAAGACCAAAGGAGCTGATCCACAACCAAGAAACCACCTTATAACGTAGAAAAAAAGATAGCACAAGCACAACTCTTCACTAGGTGAGCACAGTTCAAAACACTGGGCAACAAAATTCCTTTTTGGATCACTGGAGGTTCCCAAATTTAACAGTACAGCAACGGCCAACAAAGCACAGTACCACATTTAAGGAACAGAATCTATCAGAGTAATGCAGCAGTCCTTAAGCTTATGATATTCCAAATGGCAAACGTAATAAATAACTAAATTACATATCAAGAGTCATTGCATAAGTCACTTTACCTCAGATCTTCGTAAGTCAGATTTGACCGACACATTTACAGCTTGGTACTCCTCCGTGACCTAAAAATTTAGCATATATGAGATGGTTTCAACTCAGAAATTCAAATATTATGAGGGAAAATTTCTAATATGTACCGACCCAGAACTCAAAATTGAACAGATCATGAGAGGAGACCAAGTGAAACTTCAGGCCCTGCGAGAATTTAATCACAAAAATTGCTCAAGCTTGGTTTGTTGATCATAAAATATAAATTTTGAAGAGCAGAAGAAACTTACCTTGAAGCTTGCACATTTAACCAAGCAGAAAGGACAGGAGAAGTCTTCAGTCACTGCATATTTCAGCAGAACCAATAGTTCAGCATCTTCATAGTTCAGCAAAAAAGCCAAACTCAAAACTGTGAATGTTAATAATTGAACGTTGAATATAAATAGGATACCTTCAGTCCTATGCAACCTGTTCTGGTAGTACTTATAGTTGAAAATCACATTGCCATTCCTCAACCTAAAAGAAATACAACTAACTTGGCTTCATAACGTATATTAAGGGCACTGAAAGCTTAGCAACCCACGACTCTCCCAGTATCAACAATCATGAAATCAAGTCAATGTTTATCCAATGAGCAGTTGGGTATTCAAACACCCCAAGGGCCCCAAGGGAAGATAATAAACTAGCTGTCGGTGAACTTGCTCAATTGTAACAAGCATGAATGTAGTGATAACAGAACAATGGGATGAAGGGCGGAAACCCTTACCTCAAAACATGAGAAGATAAAGCCAGATTGTTATTGTATGTATGCGGAGAATAGGGAGATTTTTCTTTTTCCCCTCGCTCTTCTGCAGCAATAATGACTTGTACATGCTTCGAGGAGCTCTTTTCAAATAACAAAAGAAACAGAGGTTTCACAGTGAATGAGTTGGTCAGCTGATTGAAACTGCAGCAGTGAAAACTTGGAAAGATATTGGAAGTGGATAACCAACCAGGTGATTAGAATTCTCAGACATCTGAAATGAAATACACTTCTCTTCACCCAAAACACCAGACTGCAAAGGCAAAATCTCACTCAAGAAAATAAGAAAACAACAAATATGAAACTGTAATGCTATACAAGATACACTTTGGTACAAGAAATTTTTAAGCTGAAGCAATCACTATAATGTTTATAAAAACAGTGATACAATTGACAAGTTATTCAGATTTTCATGAAACAACAGAAATTACTTTACAATATTTCTCAAGTATTTGTACATTTAGTCTCTGACATGAAAATCTTTCACCATCAACTCACAAGCTTCAATGTTTTATTTTAGAATCATTAGTGATCAATTCCACCTAAATAAGCCTCAAATTTATAATCAAGAGCAGATCAGCAGAATGCACAAAAGCATCATTATTCTTTATCTCTTCCCTCATTTGTTTTCCTCCTCTCCAAGCTACTTAGAGAAAAGTGAACAAGAATCCTTAGTCTCAACTCTCAACTCTCAACTTTGATAAAGCAAGGGTCACACTATGAAGTAATGCCACAAAATAAATGCAGCAACCAGCACGTGTGACCTCCCTTCTCCCTCCCTTTCTACCTTAAATCGTTGGGATAGAATCATAGTGCAAAAATGCGGTAGCGGTCATAGTTGTGGTAATGGATACGATGATACCGTAACAGGGACGATGCGGTTGTCATACTGCAAGATATCGACCTAAAACATGAAATATCACTTGGAACGGCCTCAAACGCTATTTTTACACCTTTATAATGCGGATTATACCGATTCAACAAATTTGAAAACCTTGATACGACAGATACTATACGATGCGGCCTTGTTTTTGCACTATGGATAGAATGCACTATCAAAAACTAGTTGTCCCAGTCCCAAATATCATAATCAGACATTGCCTACAACCAGGACCAAGTGAAGCACTCATGTTTCCACTCCCAACACTATCTTGCCTTCACAATTCACAAGCAAGGATCACATCAGTCCACTTGTTGATTATGATCATCAAATTTGAGTCGTACAAATATTGTGATCTAAAGTAAACTCCTTCCCGTAACAATGTTAGCAGTAGTCTACTCTATACATCACAATTCCAGCAGTTACTCAAATACCCAATTTACATTACTGCAGTGAGATGTAAAGCACATGACCAGCAAGTCTATAAAATTCCAGATTTCAACCCAAATGACAGCAATACTATAAAAACTTCTCTCAATATTTACCTTTCTACTGATCAGTGATGACAAGTTGACTACATACTCCTCCCCCTTCACTTCATGAAATTTCTTCAATTGAATACCAATTGACACTAATGCGGTACATTATGTAAAAATGCGGTAATGGTCACAATCGTGGTAAGGGAACAGTGATGGGGCACGAGAGTGATGGATTATCTTAGCGCCTAAATATCAGTCGAAACCATAATATATCCCTTGATACAGCCCATAACGTAGTTGTTCTACACTTTACAACGCGGGAAATATCAATTTGTTGTTTTTGAAAACCTTAATAACGCGGCCAACGCGATGCGATGTGGTACACTATGTTGCGGTAAGATTTAAAGCACATGACCAGCAAGTCTATATAGACTTCCAGATTTCAACCCAAATGACAAATAATTATATAGTCTCTCAAAAACAACCTTTCTACTGATCAGTGATGGCCACATACCCCCCCCCCCCCCCCCCCCCCTCTTCATCCAAAGTAAAAGGTTGCACCTTTGTAATCATCAAGTCTACAGTTTGTTTGAAAAGTGAAAAATACAGACAATTTCCCCATGTCTACTTCTCAGAACGAGTGAAAGCAAAATATTATCAAACAGTGATGTACCCTACCAACATAAGATGGCATATTGGCATACCTTCATAATGCAAGGACGCAAGTCAACTGTAGATAGCATTTCCACTCTCTCCCCTCTGTTTAAATTTGGAAACTTTTCCCAAGATAAGAAAAGTGACTCCATTGATATCTTTCCCCATAAACAGGACTTTTCAAAACTTGCTGCAATGGAACGAAAAGATTAAATTCAACTAGATTTCAAAGCATAGAATAATAACTTAATGCTTGCAAATAAACAGATACACTACAGCAAAACAAATAATATGATAAATCAAAAAAAACACAGATAGCAGGATAACATCAAACAAACACAAATCAATAAGAAAAGAACTTAAGATGAAAAGTAAGCAATTAAACAATAGAAAGCTACTTCCAGAATATTTCACCTCGCCAGTCTACACCTCACCCAAAAACTAACAAACAATAAGTTGCATCTATAACCACCTACCAAGCATGAAAAAAGAAACATAAATGGAGAAACGACAAGTTCTAGAAAAGAAAAACTTAAAAGTTGAAACGCTAATACATGTAATATGTTTCAAAAATATTTAATTAAATTTTAAGATTTTGGTGGATGTTAATCCATAAATGACCTTTTGATATAGTAGCTTTGAAATTAACATAAACCTAAATAATCCATAAGAATGTAAAAGAACAGACAGTTGACATTTTAAAAATTGTCCCTACAACAAAAAAACAAAAAGTTGACTTTGTTAATTTTTTCTTTAAGTTATCATTGCAACCAACCACCAGTTGATCCCATAACTGATTTCATTACCCCAAAGCAATTAAGTTGCCCTCGACTAGGATCCCACCTAGGCAAGGATTTAGAGGATCAACTGTAAGCAACCTTACTCAAGTTACCCTTATAATAAGAAAGGGGTAGTATGCGGTTGACCCTTAATAGCACATCATGTGCACTTTTACATAAAGAACAAGTGCATATGATATAAAAGTCATAAGTCATTTTACAATAATTCATTTTACTTAAAAACCGGAGAATTATAAATATTAGGCTCCATCAAAATCCACTTGAACAAATTAGGTGAAATATCTTACGCAAAAGAGATATGCTACTACCCAAATGTTCTCTAGAAGTATCAAATCCAAAAGAAGTATATGCACAGGCTGCAATCAAAGAAATAGCATAAGTGTCAACAAATTAAACCACAAATCAAAAGAATAAAGAGAATATGATGCAAAGTCAAACCATAAACACCGAAAACTATTGATATCATAAATAAATCAATAGAACCACTAAACAGCGTACCATAACTAATAAATAAGATGAAATGTGCTCCGGATTTGGCTTCCCTCACTAACTTGTTCATCTCAGGTAGTATAAAATACGCTTGTGCCACATTTACCCCTTCTTCTGGTGTTAGGGTTGTCAGCAGACGAGCTTTAGAATAGAGATAAACTGCAGAGGGCTATTGATAACAGCATTAGAAGAATTTTTCTTACGTTTGAAGATGATATTAATCAGCTACTTAAACTTCAAATGATGTACCAAATTTCAACTAGACTACTATGCATACAGATTGCATAAAGCCTCTTGAAATCAAGAGAGTTGATGGTTGTCATAAGTAAAATGTTAAGTCAAAAAGCATAATGATCTATCCTTAAATGCTACCTCCACGTCAGGTACATCAGATAGCAACTTAGCCAACATGATATGCATGGGATAGAGACTCTGTTGTACTCTGTCATCTGATATCCCCGGGAGAGACACTGTCATTTGTATCCTACAATCATCAAAGAATGTGCCTTTAGATTATAGAAAAAATAAAAAGAAATTAACAATGATAAAAAAATGCAAAGGAGACCACAAGTCCATCAGAATAAAGATAAATTTAATAAAATCAAACACAAAAACAGGAGAACAGAATATGATCCCATCAATATACCAGAATGAGATCCCACAAAGAACCAAGATTTCAAGCCAACACTAGTCAGGATTAGCGGGCTCAACGTATGCAACCTAAATTTTGTATTAAAAAAGTTGTTTACAATATTGCAAACACCATCCACGGTATCACATAAATAAGAAACGCACATAATTTTATATCCCATTTTATTCTATAGTGTTATGATCCACACCCACTAAGAAATTTAACACTTGGCTCCATCCAGAATTAAGCAAAAATACAAAAAGGATATTGATATATCTTATTGCCCTCGTCAACCAAGCATTCACATGACCACACAATAACAATAACAGCAATGCCAAAGCCTTAATCCCAACATATGCGATTGGCTACGTGAACCAAAACAAATCAACATGAGAAATCATTGATAACAAAGATTGTACTTCAAGAAAATAAAAAATGATATCTTGTATTCGGAAAATGCAAGAATGAGAAAAACTTATAAGGAAATCAAAACCAAGACAAAAGTAGCAGTTTGCAAGGCAAAATTCAAAGACTTTTAAAGAGGTGTTTGACAAACTAGACCAAAAAGAAGAAGAAAAAAGATATTTTCGGGATGATGACAAAGAGGAAGCAAGCAAAGGTGTGGTAAAGTGTATTAAGGATAAGGACACGAACATTCTAGTTCAGGACAAAAACATTAAGAATGATAGAAAGAGTATTCTGATAAGCTATTCAATGGAGAACAAGAAAATGTTGTAGGGGACACAACAATCACTCCCTTAGCTGAAAATAGAAAATTTATTCGAAGGAGACAAAAACCAGAGGTGGAGAGGAAAATGAAGCAAAAGAAAGTGATTGGGTCTGATGCTATTCTATTGAGGTATGAAGATGCCAAGGGACGATTGACGTAACTTTGCTAACTGATCTATTCAACAAAATTTGAAGGAGAAATAAGATCCCTAATGACTAGAGAAGTACTCTAGTGCCCATTTACAAGAAGGGGAAATGTTCAAGATGGCTCCAACCATCGAGAAATAAAACAAATGAGCCACACTGTGAAATCAATTGGAAGGATTGATAGAGATACATACAAAGAGATGTACTAGCGTAACATAGAACCAATATGGTCAAGAAGATCTAAAATGGAAGTGATTCATCTTATGAGACAAATGATGGAGTACTATAGGGCTAGAAGAAGAGACTTGCACATGGTTTATATTGAATTGAAAAAAGCATACGAAAAAATACCAAGAGAAGTACTTTGGTGAGCAATAAAAAAAAAGGGTGATTCCATGAAATACATTAATATAGTGCAAGATATTAATCGAGAAGTAAAGAAAAATGTTGGGAAATGGGGATTGACAACATGGAATTTTTACAAATTGAAAAGAATGTTAATATGTATTAAAGAGAATGGTACATTTTGTTTGTTGATGACATTGTTTTGGTAGATGAGACCAAAGATGGGGTAAATACTAAGTTAGATCGATGGAGACAAGATTTAAAGTCACGAGAGTTCAAATTAAGTCGACGTAAGACAGAGTACATGGAGCGTAACTTTAGCACAAACGAATAACAAGGGGGGCTATAAAGCCGAAAGAGAAAGAAATTGTTCCAAGTGGATGCTTCAAATACATTGGGTCCATATGTAAGAGTAATGGGGACATCCATCAAGATGGGTGGCAAAAATGGAGAGCGCCCACTAGAATAATATGTGATCAAGGTGTCCCTTAAACTAAAGGGCAAAATTTATCAAACGGCCATTAGACCATTGGTACTATATAAATTAAAATGTTGGGTTTTTAGAAATGATCATGGTAGGAAGATAGGAATAGTGAAAATGTGAATGCTTTAATGGATGAATGAATATACCTTGAGAAATAATTCAAAACAAAGATATTAAAAAACTTAGAAGTTGCAAATATTGAGGAAAAAATAAAAGAGAATCGCTTAAAATGGCTTGGACATGTAATTATTATCATTACTTCATTAGTGCTTGATAGTAAATATAATATTAAAGGACCCTTGCATACTTTGGTATGCTAACTATCCTAATTAAAATATGTATCTCATCATTATGAATTTATTAATATTAATATTAATAATAATGTGAGTACATATGTAGTAATAACGGTTGTTACATATCGACTAATATGTTATACAATAGCAGGTACAATGGTGATGGGAAAACCTAAAATGACCTGACCTGTTAACCCGACTCGAACCTAACCCGAAATAAGTGGATTTGGGTTGAGACTTTTGACCCAACTAATTAAATGGACCTGATCGATTTAAACCTAAAACAAACATGTATAACCCATTTAATTAAAGTAAAACCTAAACTTAATTCATTTAATATATTTTTATTTTTCATTGTAAATACAAAATAAACAGCTTATAAACTAAAAGCTTAAAATTGAGGCCTAAAATATAAGATGTTGTAAATTTAAAAACCATAAAATGAAAACAAAAAACTTCGATCAGGTCAAGGTTGTGATTTTCGATCCAATTAAGGAAACTAGTTAGGTTCGGGTCAAGGAGTTTCCAACCTTATATATATTTTTGACAAACCTAAACCTGACCTTTGGGAGATGCAATAAGATAAATTATTTTCAAACAAGTCATAATGACGCAACATACATCGACTCAATTACAGTTGCAGATATTTGGGAGACAACTTCGTAGAGGAGCCATTTTAGTGATTTTAGTATTTATTAGTAACCAATACCCGACAGCAGAGTTACATGTGAGTGGATAGTGTCCTCTTTTTAAAAGGGGTTTTTCTTATTTTGAATTATGCGTTATATATTAATAGTTGAATTTTCTAGACATGATAAATTATATTTTGGTTATTGAAACATTGGCGTGAATGATTAATTGTAGAGTGGAGTGATATTTAAAAGATCATAAGGCATCTGCGTTTTGAAGTGAGCTATTGAGGTATTGGCTAGCTTCATCCGATAGACATAGCGCTAGATTTAGTTTTGGTCTTCAACTATTATGTGTTATTCTCTTCTCCTAGTATATGAACGCATGATTTCATTAATAACTATAAAACATTTTACATGAGATATGTCTATAGGCTTAACCATATGTGGTTGAATCTCTTTTTGTTTTGATTTTAGATTACATGATGATTCACGAAAGCAAGTTGCTTCGAAGTGACATAACTTAGTACAATAATTATTTTATTGCCCTTTAATAATTTCAGTTTATTACTAGAATTTTGTTAGTATTAGGTGACTTGAAGGGTTTTTGTTGACTAAGAATAGAAATTTGACATTTGGGTTTAGTTATGTTACATAAGATGTGGAAATCTTTATATTATTTCAAATGGAGTTTAATTTTCATGTTGGATTATTTAATAGGTTTTAGGCCATTTGGAGTATTGAATTTTATTGTTTGGGTTTGGGTTTATGCAATTTATGCTTATTAGCATATTAACCTAATAAGGTAGATATTAGACGTAGCCCACTTTAAGTGAACCTCAATAAATCATTGTGTGGTTTTTTTATGATTTGATTTCATATTCTTGCACTGAATTTTTCAATTTTGTTTTTTAATTTCAATTTCACAAGCAAAGCACTACAAAATTTTTCTAGGTGATCAAGAACGTTTCTACACTATTGCTACTCTATTTACTTCAATTTATTAGGAAACCTTCAAACTGACTTCCCATCTTCTCATGAGATTATTTAAGAGATTTATAAATTACAGTTCAAGAAACTTTCATTTGAATAACAATCAAGTATTGCATGGAATTTAGATTGATGGATCCAAACAAGGGATTTACCCATGAGCAAGAAACCCTAAGTTAAACTCTACCATCATTCTACGTATGAAACAACTAGAGTAAAAATGCTGAATTTAAAAGATAAAAATGCAATTTTATAGAAGGAGAAGAAAACAATTAAATAACAATAAAGACACTAATGAACAGTAATACTACCACTACTAGCAGTTATAACAACAGAAAGGTAACAGATAAAACAGCCATAAGAGTGATGGTAAAACCCCTAGAAGAAACAATAATAACACATGATGATGAACATATTTAGTAACTCTTAACTGGTAACAGTATTAGAAGACAACTATATACCTTTTGCGGTGCCTTGCCTGTACTTTGTAATGCAAGCATCGTTGAAGAAATAACGGCTGCAACAAAAAAATGCTTCACTCAGCAATAATCAATTAAAATATATATCATGTATACATGAAAATGAAAATAAACAAGAATATGCGTTTGCTTGACCAATAAGCCTGCTAGATAATAAACTGCAACCTCATTTGAGTTAAAGGAAAAGAACAAAATAGCTGAACTGTGCACAGAACAAAATAGCTGAACTGTGCAACACTTCACAGTTACATAGAGAAAAATACTCAATTGTCCAAACATAGAAGAATTCCACATTCCACGTTGTCTTGTAGCCTGTAGGATGTGTTTTCTTTAGCAAAAAAACTACTCAGGCTACATATAAGAATTATAGAGCAAAATATTGCTCGTATCACCAAATCACTACCGTATTGTCAAGGTTTTTGAGCTATGAAGCTCAGAAATATCACGGCAGTACCATCACCATTGACAGAAAAATCCGTTTTGTGGCATTTTTCGTGACCTTACAGAAACCGCATTTTTTCATTATGCAAGAGTATTCTTTTATATAATATGTTTTTAGAAAGCAAATACGTTTTTCATCAAAAAGCATCACTAAGAATACCAATATCCCTTGCCTCTCTGTATACCAAAAGCCCAAGAATGAACCCCTATGATCCCTGTTCCCAAACTCAAATGTCAACCCCATACTAATACTTATGGGATGTCAAATACGGAAAAGCAAACAATTAAATTACAGAGTTAGCCTTAATCACAGTGTGTTCTTTATAGCCTCGGAACTTGTTTACACAAATTATCATTTGTTAGATTACTTTGCATTCCTCCCCCCCCCCCCCCCCCCCAACACACACACACACACACATAAAGACACAAATTCCAAAACCAATTTATCCTTTGCTTAAACTTGAAAATGTTTTCGCTTCATCAGACTCAATCCCATTGATATCAATCCAGTAATGTCAGTCTAACATTATCATCATTGACAATTAGCTAGCTTAAAAAAGGTTATTATAAAACAAAACATAAAGCTTTAAACAAGTTATAAGAGAAATAGCTATAGCAATAGGATACAGAATTTACATTTCTCATAGCACGACGCTGAAGAATGTTATAAAGTTCTACAGGTCTGCAGTATGCTGATAGACTCTCCTCAGCAGCAACTGCCTCTTCGGTAGATAACTGCACCATAGAATCTTGACGGCACGACTGATCTCCATTTCTGGATTGGCTGTCATCATAAGGAAATTGCTAACTCAAATAAACTATTTGAAAATCACACTAAACTAAAAATTAATGCACAAAGTGGCAATGTTCAAGAGATGCTAAACTACAAAAAAAAAGTAACAGTATCTTCGTCTTCAAAGAGCCCAGAGAGCAAACTGCTATGGACTTTTCGTTTTATGTCACATAGGCAGGAAGGCCATAGAAAAAAAATCAGCATGCAATAAATGTCAAGAAAGTAATGTGTTACAACTCACAAGCTTCTTCTTTTCTCTATATTCTTAAAGGCCTATAGCACATTTAATATCAATCAACAATAAGAAAAGAAACCATCTAATAAAAGCAATTGTTTATTCTCAATGGGCTAAAGATTTATAGTTCTCTAAATTCGAATAATAATAAACTAGATTAAATGTCTCATAAATATATGTGCACTTTTTATTTTTGTGAAGTTACACATTATGTTTGTTGCTAAGGATTAATCAGCAACAACTTTATTAGTACTAATAATGGCAAGGTTGCATATATTTGAATTCCTTAACCTCACCAGGTGGGAGACAATAATTGCATAAGAGTAACAACATGATAAAGATCAAATAAATATATCCCTTTCCTGCAAGTACCCCTAGTTTAAATTAATAAAGAAAAAAGAGCTTCATACAAGAGTCAATATACATTGCGTGATTGTGGTATCCAATGTGGTACATGTAATGTAGGTAGGTCATCTTGCCTGAGTTTGTTGTCAAATTTGGGGCATAGTTTGGAGCATGGAAGGTTAAGAAAACCAAGTCGGTTAAGTTGGGAACTAAGAAGTAATTAGAGTTGGTAAATATCATGAAAATGAAAAAGATCAACATTTTATGCCAACAAGAAACAAAGTGGGTTAGAAACAAGGCCAAAACTATTGTAGGGGAAAGATAAAAATATATTTGTGGTGTCTGAAACATGATGGAAGCAAAAATGAATTTAGTATTATTATAGATGAGCAAACAACTATGGAATAAAGGCTTGCAAAAAGAACAATAAGATCATAAGAGTGAAGATTTTACTAACTCTTGATTACCTAAATTGTCTCATTTGTTTTTTACACAATTTATCGAACACTGCTAATATGTATTTTATTCTTAATTTACGATTTAAAATGCTGGCAAGTTAGATATTTAGGATGAAAAGTGCACTCAATAGAGATGGTTCTTTATAGAGCATCTTCTTGATTTCTGCAAGCCAACCCTTCTTCGCTCTGTTTTTCAAAGCAAGGAAAGCATCTCTCACAAAAAAATGGAGGACCCAGCTCATAGTCGCATACAAAGTTACCCGAAACAAAATTTAAATCGATATAAAAACAAAACAAAAAACAAGATACATTAATTTAGTATTTCAAAAACATAGAAAACAAAATTTGATCCAGTGGAAGCTAAGATAGGGCCATAGTGTTGTTGAACTACACAAATCACAAATAGGATATATAAGCATAACACTAATCATCAAACAACAACCTTGTAACGCAAAAGTTAAACGTAACATAAACAAAACATAGTGCAAAAACAAGGTATCACGACTGTATTGTAAAGATATTTGAATTAACCGCAACCACAACATACGCCGCATTGATCGTGAAATCACTTTCATTGACCACAAAATCCATTTTGCGACGATTACCGTGACCTTGACTAATACCTCATTTTTGTACTACGGACCAAAAGGAAAGAAAAAGGATACGAGAAGTTTTTCCATATTGATGCAAATGAGAAACATTGATTTGTGTTTTGAATTGTGTTTTCATAGACTTTAGTAGAGTTTCGATACGAAAGGTTTGAAATGTGGTACCACTTTTTCATAGAGCTAGACTGCTAGGAATAAGTGCCGAAGAGAAAGAACCCAAGGACTGTAAAGGTATATACGATTCATAGAATCTTCCTCTTAACATGCAACGACAGAGGAAAATTCTTCTCTTCAGAAAACCTTAGTTGGGATCTTTTGGTCACCATGTTCCAACATATTATCTACAAAAGTGATGCTCTTGTTTACTTGTCAAAGATGAGAAAATTAGTCAAGAATATTCATGCTCCTCAAAGAAACTTTAGGAAGCTTATAACACTTTACCAAGCACATGGTTTAGTGAAAACTTGCAGAACCTGTCTCATTAAATGATGTAGAAGTTTTCAAATTTTTCTCTCTTTCAGAAAATTATATAGGCTAAAGATTAAGACTTACTCTAGAGTAAAGAAAGCAGGAGGAAGTCCTGAAGTCAAACAGAAATCTACTAGTCCAGCCACCATGATCTATTGGAGCTTTCTAAATCAGAAAATGCCACCATAAAGAACTGGTGCCTCTAAGCTCCTATAAAGATTAATCATATGTTAGACTGATCAATAGCAATTTAACATAGTTCACTGTTACATACTTAAGTGAATTAGAATTAAGCTAAATTAGATGGATATTGTTCTTAACGTACTGTTGATAAGCAAAGTAAACCAACAGAAGTACAAATCTAACTCCAAAAAGAACTGTAGGGTTTACCAGCATCTACCAGTGAAAGAAAAAATTTTGGCTGCTAAAATGCAAATTCCAATAGTATAGGCCAAAATAAATTCCAAAATTTTTACTATACCCTTTATAACTACCTTATCAAAGTTACTAATCATATCTAACCGCCAAAACAGTAAAGCTAATCATAAGTTTTGCATCACATCGAAATGAGGTAAACACATAACCATGAACGATAATAAAGAGTAGACATACATTGTTTCCCGAGCAACAAGAGGTATTCCCGGCATTCTTGTCTTCTCAAAAATATCTAGCCAAACTTCATAAAGCAGAAGATATTACCAATGAAAATGATGCCCACAGCCTGCAATAAACACAATATCATCAACCACAAAGAAAATTCAAAATCTGCATCAAAACGGTGTTCTATATTTTTTGCTTTCTATAAAGGGAAGAATTGCCAATTAGAATCTAAAATTATATGCATAACACCAGTCATATACCATATATGTACAATAATACACACCTATGATACTTCCAAATTCAAATACAGTCACAATATTAAGAGATTCACAATTCAAAGATATTAGAATAAAATATTTACAATATATGTAAAAAAAAATAATATCCTTGTGATATTATTATTATTATTATTATTATTATTATTATTATTATTATTATTATTATTATTATTATTATTATAGATGCCTTATCTGATCAAATTTGGATATATTTTTCACCATTTTCAAATTAAATTACTGTTAAATGCGTTAGAAACCTTTAAAGAACCCGAAATTTAAAAGTAATAAACCACAATAATACACCCACAAAAAATCATAACTTATAAATTCCCAGACAAGTCACAAATTAATTGGTACAATAAACCCATAAGAACATCCATAAATATCAATTCATACTAGCACAATAATACAATAACCAAATTATCAAAAGAACATCCATAATGAACATCCACACTTTACATTATTCACTCAACAATTATTTAATAGAAAATTCAACTATATCTGGTTTTCTATTAACAAAAGAGTACAAATTTGAACCAAATATTAATTTATTTTCATTAGTAAAAGGGGATGATTAGAATTCAGAAGGGTCAGCAATCAACTTAACAACAAGAAACCTACCAGAGTAAAATGTGATTTCAAATTATTTCTAGAAAAGTCGTAAGGACGTTAAAATGGTAGCAAAAAATTGGGTTAGAGAAGGAAAGAATAGCCAATGATCGATACCCAGAAATTCGCCGACGTTTTGGCAATGGCGGTGTTGATCGGCGAACACTGAGATGAGCCGACCTTTGGACTTTACAGAGTGAAGGTGAGAGAGAGGAGATTGTACATGTCCTCTTTCTTGTTATTTCTTTTGCCTTTTTCATTTCGTTTTCTTTCCATGTTTTTTATTTTTAAAAATTCATTTATTATCGTTAAAAGAGGGAGATAACATTAAAATAATAAAATATATCTTGATTATTTTCAATTTGGATTTATAGGCCCTTATATGAAACTTTTACATTGATAAATTGAAAAACTTTCTTAAGAATTTCATTGCTCAATTGATTTAAGTTGTATTCGATATTTTTAAGATTAAAGATAAGGAAGTGAAAATAGATTAAAATAAAATTGCATAATAAAACTAGAGGAAAATACTAATAAATAATCTAATAAATATAATTTCAAAACCCTGAAAATTTGATGAACCCTGGTAACAAATTAATATAATAAGAAAATTTTCACATGGTAGCATCCGGTTTTCATGAAACGTCAGTGATAACACTTTTGTAAGATTTTTCCACATGATAGCATTCAATTTATACACTATCTAACTGCCGTAGCATTTTCCGTTAAATTCTTGTTAATTTTTGTTTGATTCATCATTTTTTAAGATTTTTCCACATAGTAGCATGTAGTTTTTGCTCTCAAATATTTAATTCACCATTTTAACGTTTAAAATTCACCGATTAATTTATCAATGCCCTTAAATGTTGTAACGATTAAGTTGATATGTATTAGTGCTTAGAATGCACCTTTTGAACTTATGAAATACACCTTTTGAGCTTATAAAATGAGCTTTTTAAATTATTTATTAGTGTTTGTAATGCACCTTTTGAACTTTATAATGCCAATAATTTGAATGAAAATAAAATTGTTACAGGGCGTTGATAAATTAATCGGTGAATTAAACGTTAAAATGGTGAATTAAACATTCAAGAGCAAAAATTGAATGCTACCATGTAAAAAAATCTTACAAAATAATGAATTAAACAGAAATTAACAAGAATTTAACGGAAAATGCTACGGCAGTTAGATAGTGCATAAACTGGATGCTACCATGTGGAAAAATCTTACAAAAGTGCTACCATTAGCATTTTATGAAAGTTAAATGTTATCATATGGAATTTCCCATATAATAATATACACTTTATCTTAATTTATCTTCTGACTTTATATAAGAATTTGACCGCAAATTTGATACAAGAAATTGTGAGATGAAATTTTGGGCATCAAGTTTGGAAGTCTAAATTTTTAGAAAAGAATTTAGTTGAAGGTGTTAAGAAAATTTGAATAAAATAAGATTATTTAACAACTTAATTTTAAAAATAAGTTTCGTGAAAACTTAATTTCCAAAATAAGCGTCCGTATATCTAAACCTAGCCTTGGAGTAAGTCACTATTACTAACAGCGACTTAAAAAAAAATTAACATATTTTTTTTAAGTCGCTATTAGTAACAGCAACTTAATGAATTTTAAGTTTTCAGTTCTCAGTTACTTCCTCATTTCAACCTACGAGATTAAGGAGTTGATCAATTAACCTTAAAGTCGCTGTTACTAACAGTGACTTAAGGAGTTGACTGGTAACAGCGACTTATGACTTTTAATTTTATTTTTTTTTTTGTCTTTCGCTGTTAGTAACAGTGACTTACTCCAAGGCTAGGTTTGGATGTACGGACGCTTATTTTGGAAATTGAGTTTTCACAAAGCTTATTTTTGAAATTAAGTTGTTAAATAATCTTATTTTATTCAAATTTTCAAGGTCTTATAGGTCGCCTTTTATTATAAGGAGTCAAATGAAGATTTGAAAGAGAAAAGGAATAATATGGACAATGTCTAGAAGGGATTCCATATAATATATTTCAAACTTTTAAACATCGGTTGGTGAATTTTTGAAATTGTTGAGCGAAAAAATAAAAAAAAGTAATTAAATAAGCGAAATTTTAAACAAATCCCAAAAGTAAGCGTCCAAACCCCAAAGCTGTGCTTTGGAGCTGTTCGCAGTTATTAACTGCGAACAGCATATAAGACAAACTAGCTGTTCGCAGTTACTAACTGCGAACAGCATATAAGACAAACTAGCTGTTCGCAGTTGGTAACTGCGAACAGTTCAAAAAACACAAAATAATTGTTCGCAGTTAGACTGCGAACAGCAAAAAGACAAAATAGCTGTTCGCAGTTACTAACTGCGAAAAAAAAAAATTTTTTTTTTTTTTTTTTTTTTTTCCTGTTCACAGTTAGTAACTGCGAACAGCTATTTTGTCTTTTTTGACCTGTTCGCAGTTACTAACTGCGAACAGCTCCAAAGCACAGCTTTGGGGTTTGGACGCTTACTTTTGGGAAAAGTTTAATTTATCGCTTATTTGATTATTTTTTTTTATTTTTTCGCTCAACTTTTTCAAATTTTCTCGGTTGGTTGCGTCAACCTAATGCAATTAATTTTCTAAGCAATTTAATTGATCTTTTTAAGGTAATTTGACCGCATTAATCTCAATTATTAGTCAAAAAATGCCTTTAACTTTTTCTGAATAATCTCAATTATTATCGGCCAATTCATTATAAAATAGTCTCAAGTTTACCTATAAACTATTCAATATATTAATTTTTTTATTTATATCTATTGGGAATAACAAATATAATTGGCCGCAAATAAGCGCAAAATTAATAAGTTGGTCAAAATGACTAATTTGTCAATATTTATACTTTTATCATATTTTTTGAGGTGATCTTGAACAATACTCATCACTTTAATAATATATTTTTTGAAAATTAGAAGTCATCAGGCATCGAACATCTTTTAAGACACTCATTAGGAGAGATTGATTAATTTTTCAAAAACCTGTTTTGAGATATTTTAATCCGCATTTCTAAACTTAAAAATAACAATTTTTATATAATAGGCCTTTTGATAACTAATTACAATTGACATAAAATAAATCAGGAAAGAAGACGTATTCACTCAATGAATGATCCAATTCCCTCCACTCACGATTTTTCTAATGAAAGGGTTCATCTTCTTCAATATGAGGTGAGGGTACGTATAAGAGCAAATATCACATTAACACTATATTTCGATAGCAAATTAGAAAAAAAAGAAAGGAATAGAAAAAAAAAAAGAATGGAAAGAAAGAGGTAGGAGAATGCAACTTGTGTTTGTTTGGAGAGAAAAAAAAGAAATGGGAACAAGCTTTCCTAATGTTTGCCTAATTTTATTTCCGAATATATTTAATTATATCTGCAAGTGTTTGCCACTTATTACTGGTCACAAGCCCGAATAAAGGAAGATGAATAGTAGTTAGTAAAAAACCAACACGGTAAAACTTAATCACATCCCATGATCATAAAGCAAAAATCAGTGGAATTAATATTGGTTCATGTAGCTGATCCAAATCTTTTGGAATTAATACTGTCACATTTAATTTATTTAAGAATTAGAACAAGATTAAACTGTATAAACCAGTCATAATCTAACATAAAATAATCACAGGTTTTTTTCTTTTAATTTTATTACTTATCAATCATCACAGAAAGTTTGGCAACTTTTTCATGAATAAGTTTAAGAGTGAACAGATGAAGACTGATAGCGTACACAAACTGTACAGCCAACAAAGAGCAAAGTCAGATAAAAGAGCAGTATTTAGTAAATATGTACAGAAGAGCACAGGTTTGACAATCAATCAGGATGAATGAAGCAAACACATTTTTTGCACTTCTTTCATGTTGTCGCTTCCATTAACCTGAAACACAGGAGCAAACATATTCAACCATGTTTTCAACTTCAACCAGTCCAAAATAATAATATTTAAACTCCATTTAATTACTATTTTTTTTAGTTAAACTAGCTAAATGACTCATAAGCTTATCTTAAAAGCTTATCTAGAACGACATCTATTTCAGTTTTCCAACTAAATGTGTTGGCTATATAATAAAATTTTAATCGTAATAATGAGCCAATAAGTTCAATTTTTCTTTGCGGGTGAGTAATAATGTAGTCTCAACTTACACTAGACAACTGAGATAATTGTGCGACAAATATCACGTCTTGATTAGTTGCGTACTCCAATTCTAAAAAAGATGGTTAATTTCTTCTTATTAGTTTTGTGCAATGAATTCTTCTCCTCTATGTCAAGTAATGAACCGGAATCCCCACATTTTAGCTTTGTTTATGTTGGGAATTCAGAATGTTTAATACAAGAGAAAGAAAGATAATGCTGCTGAATGATTTAGGATACCTGTATGCTGTATCAACTGCTGCTTCCCATGTCAAAATCCATAGTGTAATCGTACTCAATAGTGGGAATAATTGATGCCATGAATTTCAAAAATAAGAAGAGGTACCTACGTAAATCAGCAAGAGATCCAAATATAAGTTTGAGATGAATAAATAACACGTAAACAACGCTTTTGGCTTCAGCACTCACACAACAAAAACCACCAAATTTCCCCCTCGCTAGAGGGGCAAATATCAACAGTTTCTAAAGTGCATGGAACAAAGCCAACAGCGAATAAAGGCCTGGTTCTATCTCTTTGTACTAAAGTGTTTCTAGAAAGTCAACACATGATTAGCACAAATTGTTCATAAAAAATTACTATGATAAAAACTGAATGGTGGCAGAACAAAGAAAATCTCAATTAAGCAAAATGTGAGAATTACTTGTCAACTTCTGGCTCAACCCCACGTGACATCAGTACATCAATAATTTTCTTCATCACTGCACCATGTTTGCACGGATGCACAGAAGCATGCTTTCCAGGCAAATGAGGATGATCTTCAATAGTCACCTGCAGAAATTAAGAATTCACAGCAAATCCTATGTGAAACATCATTCAACAATTGCATCAGAATATATCAGTTATGAGCACCTTAACTCAGAACATGGTATAACTTCAAATATCATTGAATTAAGTGAATCTTTTTTCTCTCCATCCCCACTCTTCCTATAACTATTTAAGGCCTAACCTATCATATTCTGATTACTAGAGCTAGTTCAGTTACATTGGTTGCACTCTGTTAAACAGGACTAGTTCTACATGCTGCTAGAGAGTAAATGGAGAGGCCCCAGAGAGAGGGCCAGACAGACGGTATCAGTCAACAACAAACTAAGAGAAATAGAATATAGCCTTCCATGATAGAACCCCAGATGAATGGACACCAAAAGCTAGCAGGAAAGTTAAATGAGGACTGAGCACAAAAAGAAGGGGCACCTTATGAAAGGAACCATCATCCATCATTCCAAAAAATCAAACAAGCAAAAAATCTCACCGTTTTGTGAGCATGGTCTTGGCTAACATCTTCCAACACAAGCTCTGGTTGCAAAAGCATCCTTGACTACATAAATGAAAAAACATGTTCAAGCATGCATTAGACTGAGCACAGGAGTAGAGAATACCATACCATCCCCCCCCCCCCGCCAAGTCTGCAAGCATCATACTATAATTATTCATGATAAATACGCATACAGTTTCTTTAGAAGAGGTCCAAACCATAGACAGCTCTAAAAGCGCCATAAACAACTAGACGGAAATGTTTGGGAAATACAAAAATGTGAGCAAGACAACTAGCTAACCTCATCATAACCAGTAAGCCATATGCGTGGAGTTTGATAATACTTGTCGTACCTGGAGAATGAAAATCATGTTCTCAGAATCCCCAAAAAGCACACAAGCAAAACAAAATCCAGTTTTTACAACACACCAAAATTCGCTTATACTTGCTTCATGCTATAATGGACCATAAACTATTAACCCTTCAGGATCATGCAAAAATGCAGGATAGCATGACTGCACAACAATGAAAGTGATGATGCAACAGTACAAGTCAAAGAAAAAATGAGCCTATGAGGAAGATACAGCCCAAACAACATGCATAAGTGATGTCATTAGCAACACCGTGCATGATATCTAAGGAAATCTAGAGTCTACAGCATAATCAAAATTAAAGGTAAGAGGAACAGATTGAACAGTGGCAACTTCAAAACAATTTCACAATAATAGGAGCTGCTCATTCTAACAGCCATTGTGATAGAAAGCCCCACCACAAAGAACAATTCATCAATTTTCCAGCTAATAAATTAAAGCAAATTAATAATGAATTTCTAACACCTCTCTAATCTTACAACCACTTATAAAAATAATCCCACGAGTTAAATGAGAAACCAAATCAATCCTACATGTGGAAGTTGCTTACAAAACCAAATTCACAAAAGAAAAGAATCAATGTTACAATTTTCAGTGTAAAATTGTAACTTCATATAGAGCAACAATGCCAAAGCTTTAATTAAAAAGATTGGAAATAAACTGTAACTCATATAATCCACACATTTTAACTTTGTTTTAACAAGTGACTAACAAACTACACAGGTAGTAGCTGATGCTCACGACGATCAATTCTTTTCCAAACAAACAGAATCTATACTAACTTCTCTACATGTAATAAAAAGCAGGGCTATTACTACATTATTTTTCAACAACCACCCTGTATTCTGTCTGAAGACAAGCAGTAGATTATGATATTTACTTATAGTCAATGAATTTTCACATCAACGTTACTTAATCCGGCCTTCAAAAGATGCAAAATACGGAAAACGAATTCATTAGGAAACAATAAATGAACTACTACTAGAGATTACATCTTACGTAATGCTGACATCATATGTACGTGTTCGCAGTATATTTTCATCATCGGGTTCATGAGCAACCAGATATGTAGTTGAAAGAGTTGCCTGCATCAATCAAACAGAATAGTATCAAATTGCTCAGCATTCTGGAGACTCAGAGAGCTACAATAGGTAGCAGTTGCTTTTCACGACAAGAAAATCTCATAGCAGTCAGAGGAAAGTAATTGAAGATTCAAAAACATCAGTTCTACTCCAATCGCAGTAGAATAGTGGAAAAATACCGCAAATCTACCTATATAACCTACTTTGAAACTGCTCTTAGTGTTCACTGATGTGTAGGAAAGACATCATATTAGGAGGATAGGGCATTTTTCCTTAGTGAAAAATCTATCTAGGAAAGCATTCATTATATAATACTATCCCTAGTGTGCATCAAAAGAAAAATCAGACCCAAAACCTCCAAAACTATATTTTTCAATATCATTACTACACAATAAAAAATTGAAAAACTTACAGGATCTTCTTCAATGACATTGTCCTGTCCTTCATATTCGGCCATGTCAGGAATATCATCGTCTTCGCCTCCAAAGTATGAAGATATAGACTGTATGAGTTTGGTTTCCTTGATTTCTAATGACTCCATAGAGGGCAAGTTTTCCTCCTCATCAGGCACAGGTTCTGGAAAAGGTATAGTCTCATATTGAAATCAAAATGAATATTCTATAATCCATTTACTAGGTAGCTAAATCAAACACATACCTTTCGGTTTTCCATGAGTAGCCAACCAGCCATCATTATCTTCATTATCAAGAAGAATTTCTTCTCCAGCAGCTTCATATTCTTCCTCCACAGATGCAGCCCGCCGAAGACAAGGAACTGAAAGGGACACCGTCACATCACAAATTAAGACTTCGTCATCAGATTGTAAGTAAGAAAGAAGCTAAAATGAAAAGAGTAAACCAAAGACCAAAATAACTAGTAATGCAATATGATTGATATTGCTTCCAAGTTCCAATACTCTCAAGACTTGACAATTTGTTCAGTACCCAATTGTATATGCTGGTAATATAAAATGCATTTTTATGTGGTTTTGCCTGTGTCGAACATCAACATCTTGTTTTCTTTCCATCCATTAACACTTTAAGATGTGGTATTAACTGGGAATAGATATTAAGAACAAAAACACGTGTTTGGAAATGAAGTTTGATCACCGTAGAGTGTGGATGTTATTTACTATCTATGCATAATAACATTAGAAAATTGATCCCAACGGTTACCAAACGGGCCACTAAGAGTCTCATTAAGATAAATTGGTAAAGAGGAAACAATTCCTTGCTCAAATACATATCTATTCAACTAATCATATTATTATTGTTTCATAATGCTAGATAGCAATGTGATATATTACTGTTCAAATGTCACTACACTGATACCTGCCACTATAATAAACCAACTCAACAACTAAAAAACCTTCTACTTATCAATTGAACAAATTAAAACATATATATTTTGGATGGAACATGCATTTTTAAGAGAAGCTACATAACATAAGAGTGACTAGAATGATGATAAAAATTTACTTTCATTTGTCAATTCAGAAACACTAAATGCCATAAAAAACATCAAGACTATAATAGATCAACACATTAAGAATCAAACAAACGCACGTGGAAACATTGACAAGGAACAACTATCTTGTAGTAAATACGTGAAAGTGGGAGCACAAGACAAATGAACTTTAGTAATCCATTAGCCAAGCCCTGGCCTTCCATGGGTAATGTGGCAACTTTCTTGAAGTATATGTGCCAAATGTGGGACCAAAAGTCTAAAGAAACATCATGTACAAACAAAATACATGAGAGAAAGATGACAAAGATAATGAAAAACTGTAACAACACTTGCAACACAAAATATAGACTTTGACTTGCATAAATAATGCAATTTAATTAAAAATAATATAGAAATAGCCTAACCATTTCTAGTTATCAAGAATTGTTTCTCAGGCGGTAAGTAAGCCTTCCTTTTGCTGGGCTCACCAGATTCCCTGTCCAAAACAGTGAAGATTTGTAACAACATCTAAAGATACAATAGGTCCTAGGTGAAGCTCAAAGAAGTACCAAGTAGAGAACTGATAACATGCTCAATGCTAACCCTATCTCTAAAAGACAACTCGGATTCATGCAACCTAATGATTGGTCATTACAAAGTAGTATGATCACTCCCATTAGTCCCACAAAAATAATTCAGAAATTATTGAAACTAACTACCATAAAAACACACAAGTTTTCCTTTCATTTTCACAAGTAATAAGGACATATTTTTAGAGCTTACCAAGAGGAATTACCCATTTCCACAAAAAGGTCTAATGAAAAAACAGCTCAAGTCCTCAAACTATCTATCGTAGACTAATTAATCCAAAAAAATTATGAAACTTGAGGGGCACACACAAGCAAATACTTGAGTCCAACTAAGTCGGTAAAAAGTTGAAACTTGAACCCTTGCTTTGAGGTATAATGTTAAATTGAGCTAAACTTAATATGATTGTCAGCATATAATCGAGAAATACGAGGTGCACACACTTCATAAACTAAGGAGATAACATCCCAAAACCATACAACAATGGAAGGGCTCTAGTGACTTAAATAGCGTGCATACTACCATTAATTCATCGATGTGGCGACAAACCATCTCAACAACCTCCACATGTGAAATCTCGTCAAGTTCGCACGTGAGAGTAATCAATTAGGGTATAAATGCCATTTTTTCGGACATACCCTTCAATTTTTATTGGAATGTTCAGCTTCTTGACTAATTCATCATATAACCTCAAAGGCACAACCAAAATGGCCAAGAAAATCATCTTCACACACCGGCAAGCCTTCCTTTTTTGATCTCCTTTTATAGGCAATAAGAACATTCTTAACGCAAAAGGTTGAACCCAACTCATCAGGCAAAAGATTAAGAGAACACTTGACCAACTGCTAAAAGATCTACCAACTAAACAAGACAAAAACTCCACTTCTAACAATTGCACCCAAAAAACCCTTTGAGGCCTCTGCAAATGATTGCAAGAGCTTACAAGACCCAAGTAGCTCCCGGCTCCCGCCTAAATATTGGGATCTGATGTGATTTATGCAACCTTACATTGTGTAATAATAAAAAGGTAGTAATTTAAAACAATTGAATCCAAAATACAATCAATAAATGCATACTACATAGAAATCATATTATCCCCAATCATCAACACACATCAGAACACAATTGCATCCTCAATCACCCATAAGAAATGATCAATACCCATCAATTTCCTCATAACAAATTCAGCAAAAGATTACCGTAAAAGCAAGAAAATATGCAAGTAAAAATAGAAGAAGTCGACAAAAGATTAAATCAAAAAAGAAAGGAAATAGAAAAGGAAAGAGTGAGGAAGTTAAATAACGAACCAAGACCAAGTAGGGCATTTGGTGACGAGATTATCACCAGCGAGAATGAACTCAGAGACAGAGAGAACCCCTTTTTCTTTGAAAGCAGAAACAGTACGAGGTCCGGTAATTCTCTCAACAGTTCCTTTGAAAGCTTCGTGAATCTTCTGTGATAACACCATCGTTCAGGGATTCTTCAGGGAATCTCCTGGGATGGGACTTGGGATTTGAAACTTAAAATTATTGGATTGGAATTGCAGACTGATCAAAGTTGAAGGTCTTGTGAGTCAAGCAACATTTCCAGCTTTTTCTCTTTTTTTTTTTTTTTCTTAATTGCAACGCCAAAGCCTGTCTAAGAATTTGTGTTCAGATAAACTATGCCTTTTTTACGGCGTTGGGGTCATTGAATTTTTGTTTTGTTTTGAGGACTTTGTATTTCGAGCCTTGTTTGGATGAAGATGAAGCGTATTTTCGATGTAAAAGTTGTTGGGGGATATTAATTTAGTCCGTTTAATCTAAGAATAGGAATTATTTTTAAAAAAATATATTTAATTGTACTTATTAATAGAAATAGTAAGATTTACTCCCCTTTTGAGTCTTTTCCTCTATTTACACATTATCTAGAATGAATCATAAAATATCAAAAAATTCACTTTGTCATGGAAATTTTGCCTAAGAATGATCTAGTTTGGGTCATATTTGAACCCCCTCCTTACTTTTCAAATACAACGAAAGTCATTGAAGATAGACAGACTCATAATTCAATTACAATCACTCTTTGAAATTCGGTTGCTATACTTTTTACAGACCTAATGAATAGTACATAATGTACATTAACTATCCATACAAAAATTTCTAAATGGGTGTTTGTGTCTTATTGCTTTCATGCTTAAAGTTGAAGTTGAAACATGGGTCATATATATGAAGAAGCAGCACGTACTAAATGTCACACTATGAAACAAAACACGCCTTACCACTGAGGTGCAACAACCACTAGAGGGCATGATATTATGATGCACAAAAATGTTGACGGGTTCACGGAGTTGGTTGATGGCATAATTGAGCTTTAAGGTTGGATGGTCAAAGAGGAAAGCATCAAAAGGATCTTCTTGGTGATCTACAGTTCATTCAAGATTATGATCGTTCATGCATCCTAGATCATGACGTCCAATGGAGGTGAGAAAGTTGCCAAAACTGGAACATCAGATTGCATATACATGCGAGTCGGACACTTAAGCATCAGGGGGGGGGGGGGGGGGCATCTTTGTTCCTCACAATTTTCTTTTTACTCTGCTCTCTGCACATCAATCTTTGACAGTGTCTTTAATACAAGTTATTTTGTGTAGCCCCACTGTAAAAAAAAAAACCACCACTTCTTTTTTATGATAAAATCATGAAAAATCATACATCTCTGGGAGTATAGAGTAATAAAAGAGAGCATTAAATTGAAATCCTTATGAGAATCCGTAATCCATTATTTTCTTACAATAGTAGTGATGTTTCATCCAACATTCAAAGTATACACATAATTTTGGTGCTCATCTTCTTGCATGGATTGTTTAATTGTTTGCTTCACTTTGTCTACAAGAGATCCATTCATGTAGTGTTTATTGTTTTAGGTTTACCGATCTAAACATTTACATCCAAATTTTATGCTACACCCTTAAGAGATAATGTAGAAGTCTATAAGGTTACACCTACTTAGTATTTACGTTCCATATACAGTATATGATTAGCACATATTCTAAGTTGTAACTCAATGAATAAAGTTAGCAGAACATTAATTAATTCAGCAGTTAAGAAAAGATCTAATAAACAAATGCCCCAACTAAAGCCAATAGTTTAAATCAAAATTTAGTCAAACTGCTTATTTCTAACAGTTTGATAATAAAATGGTGTTTGCTAAAAAAAACATAGGTAATTGATGAAATCATAGGTTGATTCATTCTTTGACATCTAAAAAAGGAAATTAGCAATGCCTATTCACAAGGCAACCACTATTTTGTATTTTGATGATCTTGGTAATTTAGGAAATTAGCAATGATCCACATCTAGGTAATTGGTACAATAATTTTCAGCTAACATCAAAATCCGATAATTAAATGCTCAGACTTCTAAACCCCTTCTTTTTCGTACACCCTTAATTGGATTGGATGCTTCTAACTTATATTGATTTGAAAGAGTATTATTTCATGAGTGAACCTAAAAGATTTTGTAAATTAAATATTTAATTGTTATTGACAATATTAGGTATATGTGGTTTTTCTCAAATGTTTAATTTATTTACTTACACAAACATTTACATTATACTCCTTCCGTTCTTTATCTTTGTCCACTTTGGGTTTTTCACACATATTAAGAAAAATAAAATCTTTTATTGTAGTGGGTATTATTTTAATTAGATAGTAGTGTGAAGTAATGGTTGTATTGGAAATATGAGAGAGAAAAATAAAATTAAATAAAAGAGAAACTTAAAAAAAATATTGCATTAATGTATAAGAAAGAACTGTACAACATGAATTGAGTAACAAACCCACTAAACTTTCCAAATTTTAAAAGTTTTGGAGGATATTCTAAAAAAAGGAGGGAAAACAACCAAAAATCAAAAATTTACATGAGCTTACTAATCTAGAATTTTACAAATATAATTGGCAATTTAGAAGTACATGGATTAAGATATTAAAGGTAGTTAATCATAGATTACATGGATAATTTGAAAAAAAAAAAAAAAAAAAAAACCTTCCAAATTCTGTTTTCAGAGTATATAAACTGTTGTAACATATGAAATCAAAATCACCAACTTCAGTTTTTGAATCAAAACCACCATTGAAACACTGTTGAACCAGCACAGTACCATAACAACATAAAATAACCACCAAAACAGTAGCATAGCAACTGCTGAACCAGAATTACAATAACATCAGTGCATCATTGCCTTCTAATGGCTTCAGGAAGTGAGGATGAGGAACAGGGGACATGGTACTTTGGATCAAATGCATATGATGCAGAGTCCAATTCATAATCAGAAGAAGAACCACAGAACATGGAGGAACAGTAGGCACAACAAACAGATCATCATAAGCCAAGGCTCAGCAATGAGTTAAAGCATCTTATATTTCAAGAAATGTTGTCACTAAAAGTTAGTGACTCACTTCCTCATGGCACATTCAAAAGGATTGCTAAAAAATACGGTTATCATCATAGAACCATAAGAAATTTATGGAAACAAGCAATTCAAACCAAAGAAGCAAACAAGCCATACGTTGTAGAATCAAAATACAAAAACTGTGGAATACAAAAAAGTGGTGGTACTACCAAACATACTTGAGTCTAAACCAATGGGCAATCGTACGTGCATTAGAGATGTGGCAACATGTTTAGACTTGGCCCCGTCAACGGTTTGGAGGTTGATAAAAAGAGGCGAGATAAAGGCACACTCAAATCCATTACACCCGGCTTTAACCGACGCCAACAAAATAAGAAGGGTGGAGTGGATTGAGCCTTATCCAAGAGGACACCATTCAAAGACATCCAATATATAAAGCCATGTACGATTTCATTCACATAGACGAGAAGTTGTTTTATTTAACCAAAAAAAACACAAAGA
Organism: Amaranthus tricolor; assembly: GCF_026212465.1. Classification (NCBI taxonomy): domain Eukaryota; kingdom Viridiplantae; phylum Streptophyta; class Magnoliopsida; order Caryophyllales; family Amaranthaceae; genus Amaranthus; species Amaranthus tricolor. The sequence goes on along the minus strand of NC_080048.1, from coordinate 195,545 downwards.
GTTTATCTAGCACACAAAGAAAAGATCTCGTATAGGGCAGTGAAGTCATCAAAATTCATACCTAAGGTCATGTTCTTAGGGGCAGTTGCAAGGCCTAGATGGAATCGATATGGTCAATGTACATTTGATGGAAAATCTGGAATTTTCCCTTTCATTAATAGGGTGGCATCACAAACAGACTCAAAAAATCGACCAAGGGGGTCAATAGAAATTAAACCAACCGAGTCAGTTACTCAAGAGGTGTATAGGAGTATGCTTATACAACAACTCATTCTAGCCATACTAAGAAAGTGGCCAAGTGATGGTCCTTCCATTATTTTTATTCAACAAGATAATACAAGAGTTCATATCACAAATGATTATTCGATTTGGCAACAACACAATAGGCAAGGTGGTTTAACATTTATTCTTATACAACAACCTCCGAACAGTCCGGATTGTAACATTTTTGATTTGGGTTTCTTTAGAAGCATACAATCATTAATGCATAAAAAGATGCTCAAAAACAGGACGGAATTGATAACAGCAGTTGAAGATGCATTCGGAGAGTTACGTCCAAAGACCTTAACTAATGTATGGATCTCATTACAACACCATTTTAAATGAGATTCTAAAGGTTAAGGGGTGTAATGACTACATACAACTACACTTTGGAAAGAAGGTACAAGAAGACAATGGCAGGTGATAAGTGCAATTATTTGCACTTATTTGTGTTAATTTTATGCTCCTTATGTGATGTTTTAGTGAGTTTTAGGTAGTGTTGTAAGTGATATTTGATATTTTCGTCTCATGTGCTTAATAATGTATTTTATGTAATTTTTGAGGCGGAATTGGAGTTTTATTAGGTCCCGGGGTGATAAGAGGGTGAAGGCCTGAAGAAATGGCCTAAGACCCCTAAAAAAAGTGAAGAGATCGAGCCAAACAAGTCCTAAGGGGAAGAAACAAGTCGTAGCTAAACCATGCCAGAAAGCCACAACTCGTCGTTGAGCATTACAGTCCAAAACAAAAGCGACGAGTCGTCCCACAAAATGCCACGACTCGTCGCACATCTACTGATCTTAGCATCATAGTTCAGTGCCAAAGCAACGACTCGTCGCTCCTGATGCCACGACTTGTCGCATACTTTCTAATCTGAGCATTGCATTCCAGAGGCTGAGCGATGACTCGTCCCCAATATTGCCACGACTCGTTGCCAACTCACTGAAGTCACGTACCCCAGGCAGTAGCAAAGCAATGACTCGTCGCCCCTAATGTCACGAGTCGTCGCCAGTACGTCAGATGTTTTGTTCGTGCGTCCGACAATTACTTTTTTGAACCACTATAAATAGTGGTAGTTATTTTAGTTTTAGGAGGTAGTTGTTTTAGTTTTTAGTTTTTAATCTTCAAAATTCTTCTTTTTGTTCTTTGAGCTCTTTGTTGCTAGACTCCATTGTTAGTTAAATTTCCTTGCAATTTACATTTTCGTTCTTCTTAATTAGTAAGTTTTCTTTGTTTATTGTTTTATTATTTATCTTTGTGCATTGAAATCATTTATCATTTTCATGTTTAGTGTTTCAATTAAGGCATCATTCAACATGAATTGCATTCCCATTACCATGTCTAGTGAGTAGTTTTTCTCTCTAGGGTTTGGGTATAAACCCTAATTCGAAGCATGGAATGATATTTTATCGATTAATTGTGTGAAATTTAGGTCTATGATTAAACCTACGCTTAATGAATCTTAGTTTAAATATCTTTATTAACCTTTTCAATAAAATGGAAGTTTGAGATTAGGATTAATTTAGGTTTGAGATATATTGAAGTTAAATTCCTACTAGTTGAGCCAATAAAACGGAAGTTTGAGGATTAACTCTAGTAAGGTATTAAACCGATATTGATCAATAGAGCAGAAGCTTGAGGTTAATTAGTTCACATTTAATCATGCCAATGACTCAAATTCATATAATTATGAAAGTAATTAACCCCCATGTTAGAATTAGGTGATTTCCAACGCCCTAGAATTTGTCATATCATTATTATTTTCATATTGATCATTGTCTTGGCTTTAATTTTTAGTTTTATTTGCATTATAGTATTAGTTTCTCAACCCAACTACTTGTTGATCCGTGTCTTATAGTCATAAGGTAAACAAATTAGTTAACTCGCCTCCTTGTGTTCGACCCGTAAATACACGTACACCGTGCGCTTGCGGTTATTAAAATTTGCATTATCATTATCAGCAGGTTAGGGATTTAAGTTAGAATACCAACACAATTGGTTAGAGAAGTTGTTGCTTTTCTTAACCCAAACAAAGATCAGCAACCAACAACAGCACTAACAGAGAATGAGGATGCTGCACAAATAATTCATGAAGCATATCCCAAATGTCAAGCGTAATTCTAAAAAAAGGAAAAACTAAACAACCTTACTATCATCAAACACGTTTTTTAGGGTTTAATTTAGCCTTAGAAGCAATAACATCTTTAGGAGTGTCAGGGACAACCAAATCAAGTTGATATTCTTTCACATTTGGTGGACTTGAAGGATTTAATTCAGATGGAGAATCAAACAACCATTCAACAATTTTTGGTGGTGGTTTCTTTTCAACAGAAAGAGAAGAAGGTGAAGACTCATGATAAATAGATGTAGCATCATCTTCAAGGGACTTGTGATATGCCTCAAGATCCTTTTTGGACCACCTTAAAATTTCATTTGAGTACAAATGTGAACGACCATAAAAGAAACAAGAACAAAATTCACCATACTCACAAAGACCATCTTAAAGAAACGAAGGCATTGTAGATTCACTCTTAGATTCCTTGTTTTCCATCTCAAAAAAATAAAGCTTCAAGAAGATGTTAATGGCGAATGAAAGAACAAGGGGCATGCAATTTCCAAACTTTGCCAAAATTAACGAAACGAACCTCAAAATGTTGAGAATTAAACAATCTGTATTTTAATTTAGTTAAAAATGATCAAGAAATAGGGGGGAGAAATGTAAAGAAGCCATGAAAATGGTTTTCTAAGGAGAGAGAGAAAACCGTGTAAAATGGGAAGGAGAAGGGGAAAGTAATCAGGGGCAATAATGAGTGACACAGGCCCCAAAACAATTTTAAGAATCCAAAGCAATATACCGAATTACATAAGAGGTAGGGGGGTTTTAAGGGGTAAAATTAGAAAAAAAGATTATCCAAAAATGAAAAGTATTCTAAAATGGATAAACATATGAAACTACCTGTTATAATAAGGTGAAAAAATATAAAGAAAAGAGGGAGTACTTAATTATTTGAAAATTATTCTACTATATCAAAAAAAATTGTTACTTAATAAGGATCAAAATATTTACTATCTTTTAATTGTTTAAAATTTTTAAATTACAGCCTAATTTTGTCCAATATTTAAAAAGATACTTTTAACAAATGGTCTTCAAACTTCATAAATTCATTTTACAAGTCGGAAATAATAATAAATTACATTTGCGCTCAAATTTTCATTTTAGATTTTAGGGAAATTCCACATGGTAACATCTAGTTTTCATGAAACGCCAATGGTAACACTTTTGTAAGATTTTTCCACATGGTAGCATCCAGTTTATGCACTATCTAACTGCCGTAGCATTTTCCGTTAAATTCTTGTTAATTTCTGTTTAATTCATTATTTTGTAAGATTTTTCTACATGGTAGCATCCAATTTTTGCTCTTAAATGTTTAATTCACCATTTTAACGTTTAATTCATCGATTAATTCATATACGCCTTTAAATGTTGTAACAATTTTATTTTCATTCAAATTATTGGCATTATAAAGTTTAAAAAGTGCATTACAAACACTAACAAATAATTTAAAAGACGCATTTTATAAGCTCAAAAGGTGTATTTCATAAGTTCAAAAGGTGCATTCCAAGCACTAATACATATCTACTTATCGTTACAACATTTAAGGGCGTTGATACATTAATCGGTGATTTAAACATTAAAATGGTGAATTAAAATATTTGAGAGCAAAAACTACATGCTACCATGTGAAAAAATCTTATAAAATGATAAATTAAACGAAAATTAACAAGAATTTAACAAAAAATATTACGACAATTAGATAGTGTATAAATTAGATGCTATGTGATAAAATCTTACAAACATAATACCACGTTCAAGATTTTATAAAGACGGCATTACACAGATATCTAACTAGTTTTTTCGATAAAATATCGTTAAAGTACATTTCTACAGTTTCACAATCTCTCAATCTCTCTCCCGCATCTCTAGAGTATACTCCAGACTGTAGACATTATTCACCGACCCATCGGAGTTTGAACACCGTCTACCGCACTCCATTCTCCATTCTTCTCCCTTTTCATAGTTTCTGTTTTCCATTTCCTTTCCCTCTACTTTAATTACTGGGTTTCTAATTTGATTATTAAGGGTCTACAAAATCTATTCTTCATTGAACATTGATTGTAAGTGCCACATCCCTTCCCCTTTTTCTGTTAATTATTTGCCTAATACAAGCTTACTTTTAATGTTCATTACTTTATCTACTGTTCGGACCTCTGGAATATGTTCTTGTATGATTCCGTGTTTGGGGATATGGGGGTTAAATTTCTGGTTATTGAATAATGGGTGATTTGGGTTATGAGTTTTTAGATGCTTTGTTATTGGAAAATTTATGAGATTGAAGGTATTGAGTTTTGTTCAATCAAATGTCAACTACGAGTTTTTTTTTGATATTGAAGGTATTGATGCAATTTACATGTGTAGTGTGTAAAATTTCTTCATTCCATTTTGAAGATTTTCATAGTTTTAGTGGCAATATGACATGAGCTTGAGTCAGACAATGCATCAATTATATACATAGAGACATGGGTGATGAGCTTGTGGAAGTTCCGACCATGAACAATCTCTCGATAGACCACAATGTTTAGGGGGACAGACAGCAGTCTCTTTGATATGTCGGAATTGGGAAATATTACTTCTTGATAGTCAGAAATATATGAGATAGCTTACAATTTATTTCAGTGGAAGTACTCAAATTTATTATGTGAAGTTCAATATGTTAATGTTTAGAAGAAAACTTATGATAATTTTCATTGCAGCTATTCAACATTCTTCTGTAGACTGTAGAGTAAGTTCGGTGAACATTATTGCTCTGTTCTTTGGAGAACTTCTCATACCATTATTGACATAATGGTAGTTGCTGTGGCAACACCAGCAGTATCCCAGTTTTTGCTGCGGCCTTTTCGGTTATCGCCTTCTATTCCTTCTTATACACCGTTTAGGTTACCTCATTATTCATCACTTTCCACCATATTTCACTTTAAGAGCCATCATCACAATGGCAGTAGTTCTTCAATGTTTTTGATCAGCAACAACCACTGTAGTAGCCCATCTTCTTTAAATGTCCGTCAGCAGTTCAAGCCTGTTGCTGCTCTTGGTTCTGATCTTCCTCATCCTATTCAACCTGTAATTTGCTACTCTTTACTTCTTTCTTCACTTGAAATTTCTTTCTTTTTGGTTTCTTTTTAAATCATTATAATTTTGTTCCTGTTATTGTTAATTGAATTTCAAGGAAGAGGAAACAGCCAAGGCCATTAAGCAATGGGATTGGTGGACGGCAAAATTTGCAGCAGCAGCCAATATTCCATTTCTCATCCTTCAGTTGCCTCAGATTTTGCTCAATGCTCGTAATCTTACAGCTGGCAACTATTCTGCTCTTTCGGCAGTTAATTGGCTGGTATCTAATCAACACGCCTTCCTACTAGTATTTTTAATTCATTTTATTTAGCTTCTGAACATCTAAGTCCATATTATCAGTGAAAAATGATGCAGGGTTCGCTAACTGGTTTGCTTGCGAATCTTTCATTACTTTCGTACTTTGCCAAGAAAAAGGAGAGAGAAGCAATGATAATCCAGTGCTTGGGAGTTGTTACCACTTATATTGTCATTACACAGCTAAAAATGGCTGGGGCAATGCCCTTTCCTTACTTTTTTCTAACCTCTTTAGTAGTTGGGACTGGGCTTATCTCCAATTTCCTCAATTACTGTGGCATGCTTCCATCTATTATCTGGGGTATTTGGGAGGATTTCATCACTGTTGGCGGGCTTTCTGTTCTTCCACAGGTGCAACTTTGATTAATTTCTTGACCTCTGGATTAACAATTGCGTTGCGTATTTTTTAGTCCTTTCTGCCAAATACCATCTTATTTTTCTGCTTGGTGGATGTAGGTTATGTGGTCTACATTTGTTCCATATATTCCAAACAGCATGCTGCCTGGGGTTGTATCTTTTGCTTTAGCCATGGTAGCAGTTGTCATGGTAAGCTGAAGCTCTTTAGGGCCAGTTCTTATAGCTTATCGGAACTATTGGAACTTACTGCATTTGTAAATTGAATTTAGGAAACCTTTAGTGAATTTCAAGGTCTTTCTGGACCTATAAATTCTTATTGGTGTATATATATATATATATATATACATACATATATATATAATATATATATATATATATATATATATATATATATATTTATATATATATATGAACTCGTTTCCTAAAATATTTGAATATAGGCTTTATACAGGTGAGCCTTAATCTATTTTTATAGAATTATCTTGAATGGAACAAATGAAGGAGGATTGCTAACAAATAATTAGGCTCCTTAGCATGGGTGGTTCCAAAAAAAAATTGATGTCGATAATTTAAATTCAAAAGGTACACATAATATTGTGCTTATATAAACCAAAGTTTCTACAGAAATTATTGTTGTGTACCTAAATTTCTATCTTAAAAGCCAAAAATAGAATTTTTTTTTTAAAAAAACCCGTTGTACTACAGATTTGAGAACTGAACCTTGATCGTAATTGTGTTTTTTTTACAAACATGTTTTTTACAAGTATTCTTTATAATCTACTGCTCTAAAATTGAACATTTGGGAATTTTTTTACCAACTTAACCTCTAATACACAGTTAAAATAACTCAAACCCAACTTGGAAAACCCCCAAAAACAATTACCCTCATTGCTAGAAATAGAATATTTCAGAAACCTAAAAAATTTCAATAACTCTAAGGGGACAGTTAAGCTACAATGTGATCTTCAACAAAACTAAATTAAACAGTAAGATATGCCAAACAAAATTAATTCTACTACATTTTAGACAATTCACAAACCATATTTAATTGACAGTAAGATCTTAGTGTCATCTAATTTTTCTATATTACTTCCACAAAAGCAATGGAAGACACTGCTGTACATCAGCTTCAATCGACCTGCCTGCCTCATCGTGTTTCCCTTAAATCTTTACAAAAAGATTCATCTGATACTGATTTTGTTTTTTTAATTAAGTGATGTGATTAATGACATCACTCACTCCCCGTTAATTCGCCACTGCAGTCCTTTGTGGTGGGGGGAGGGAGGGGGTTGTTTCCCATGCTTTTAGAGGGATGAACCAGTGTTTCATTTTCAAGAATTTTGGAGCTTGCAGCCACTATGTTTGCATATTAGTTGAGGTTCACATGAAAAGCCCATGATCATGCTCATTATTTGAGGTTCATTTGAAAGGGTCATGCTTTCACTATTTTGATTTTCTGCTACTCTGTGTGTTATCTGCACATTACTGGGTCCTTAATAAGCTGGCCGGAGAAGTTTTTTAAATGGTATGAAAAACTATTCCACTATTAGTCTGTTTGTTGTTTCAATCTCTAGGTCATGGAAAATAAAAATTAATACCACCTTTTTAAGAGATAGTGCAAGAATGCATGTTCTTCATATAGTTTTTATAAATCTAGACAACACATATGTTGGTGTACTGATCTGTCAGCCCTTGAACGGGCAACCTTTTTAAGCCGTTTATGTGAGTGAGAACTATCTGGTGATCCCTATATTAATACTTGTGTAGGTATTCTTTGGTATTGGTCTCTAAATTGATAGTAAGCTTGTTCGTTGTGCAATTCTTTGCCTTTTAGATGACTGACCTTTTGATTTCGCAATAGAGAATGCTAGGTCTTTGTCAACAAATTATTTATTAGATGAACTTAACATAAATCTTACCTTAACGCATGCACAATGTGCACTCACCTAATGCAGGCTAGAACGGGTAAACTCTCTGAGGATGTTGTCAAATCTTATAAAGCAATCTCAGGCTGGACAGCTACACTTCTCTTCATGTGGATGCCAATTCCGCAATTGGTAATTCTTCTGTTTATGTTGCGACATATGAGTACAGTGTAAAATGTTTGTCTGAATGCGCCTTGTATGACTTGGTACTTTTCTTTCAGTGGACAAACTACCTGAATCCTGATAACATAAAAGGCTTGTCGGCTTTATCAATGTTGCTTGCAATGACCGGAAATGGACTAATGATTCCACGTGCACTTTTCACACGTGATTTTATGTGGTATAGTATTATCCACCTATCTTTATTTTTGTATATTTATATCATGATATGCCTCATTGGTTTCTCAAGAATGCAACTCAAGTTACTTTAAAATATAATTGTTACACTTGATTCTAAGTTATTTTCTCAATCTCAGGCTCGTTATTTTCTATAATTGCAAGCATGTTGTTAACATGCATGAATCATATTATTGTCTTCGTTTTCTTTTTGTGTTGTTGGGCATTGGGAGGGATGGCGCTTTGGTCGGTGAGCGTTTGTGCTTCTGAATCAATTTTTGTTTTCAGGTTTCTTGGTTCATCATGGGCATCTTTTCTTTATGGCTGGGGGAATCTCATCTGCATGTACTTGTGAGTGGCTAGCCATCAAAATCTATTGACTAAGCAAATTATTTTTATAATTTTAAAAGGATATGTGCATGGTCAACACAGGTGTGGCAGCGTCACTCGGGAATTTTTCTTAGCTACCACAGTGGGTTTATTTATCTGGATAGGTTGTAATTCTATTCTAATTTCTATCCTTCTGCTGAATATTGTTGTAGAATCTGTTCTCTACCCGTGTAGCTACGTCTTATTGTCTTTCTCGAGCCGGGGGACTCCTTTGGTCGCGCTCTCCTTTATGGGTATGAGTTGCCGCCGTCATTTCCTCCCCAGACCCTGTCTATAGTTTTTCTATGAGTGGGATACATTAGATAGGATGATGATGATGAAGAATCTGTTCTCTACCCCCTACTGGATATAAAGTAACATGATGGAATGGGGTGGGACGCAGACTGTGTATCTACTCTGCTGAGTCTACACTATATCAATGATTTTAAGGCTCATTTAAATCCAGTTTTGTCTCCTTTTAACTTAAAAGTATATAATAAAACTGTATGTGTATCAAATTCTGTTGCGTGATTATGGACTTGTTTGGTCACAGGACTTGCGTTCTGGAAGGACAGTGAGGCATACGGACATTCATCTCCCATGAGATCGTTAAAGGAGCTGGTAATTGGGTCATAATTCATGTACCGTTGATATTAAGATAATTCTGTGTTTTACACTTAAAGCCCAGGACTTTTGCACACACATTGTAGAAGTATATAATGAGCAATAATAAATAATATGGTGGCGTTGAAGAATTTGTTTATCTAGTTTTGACACATCCTTTTTCTGCAAATCTAGGAATTACAATAACTTCTTTACCAATCAGTCAATCACCATTCTTCTACTTAAAGCATACGTTCACTATTTTCTCCAATATAAGAACACGGGAAGTACTCTTCTTCCATCCTTAACTAATTAAGTTGTATTTATTTGGAAATTTTTTATTTGTTTTTTAAAAGAAATAAAATATTATTATTATTATTATTTTGGAATAATAAATAATTAATCATGTACTGTTGTCTGTTATCCATGTTAGTGATACCGTGATAACTTTTAACATCAATCATCATACGATGTTATGCCATACTTCTTGGGTGCATGGGTTTTTAGGTCGGTTCATCATCACAAGTCCACAATTTCGGTGTCAACAAACTTAGAATTTATGTTTTATCACTTAATTTTTTTTCAATAATAAAACAAAAGTTGAATATAGCTCTTTAAATTGCATAACTCTTGTGCAAATGCACGAAAAATATTAATTCATCAATATTATTTGCTTTTTTATATAAATAGATAGAAATAGATTTTATTGATTTAATTATTATAACAAATATTTGTTGTAAATATATCATTCAATATTGAGTTGAATATAAATTTCTAAGAAATAGTATCTTTATATTTATCATGATTCATGAAGAATATATTGATTAATACTCCCTCCGAACCAATTTAGATGTCCCATTTGCTTGGGCACGGTTATTAAGGATGGTGTGGGGTTCATTAAAAAGAGTAAGTAGTAAAGGGTAAGTAGTGAAGGGTAAGTAGTGAAGGGTAGTTGGGTAAGTAAGGTATATGGGGGTATATTCGTAATTACTTGTGTGAACTAAGGATATTTAGGTAAAAAGAGATTGACAAAAATAGAAATGAGACAACCAAAAAGACTTTGCCAAATAAGAAAATAGGACAACTAAATTGGTTCGGAGGAGTAATATTTATTGATTATTTATTAAATACTTATTTGTTTTACGCTTAAAATATTAGCGGGAAAATATTAATATTGTCACAACATGTATAATTGATAATAAGGCACATATAGATTTTTCGTTAAAATTTTAACATCACAATATTCATTTAAGACGATCTAAGTATAAGACGATCATAAATAAGCTTAAATCATGTGCTGATTAAATACGCACTTTAAATTGGGAAAATTTGAATAAAATAAGATTATTTAACAACTTAATTCTAAAAATAAGCTTCATGAAAACTTAATTTTCAAAATAAGCATCCGTACATCCAAACCTAGCATTGGAGTAAGTCGTTACTAACAGCGAAAAACAAAAAAAAAATTTAAAGCAATAAGTCGCTGTTACAAACAGCGACTTAGGGAGTTGACCAGTCAACTCCTTAAGTCGTTGTTAATAACGACGACTTTAAGGTTAACTGATCAACTCCTTAATCTCGTAGGTTGGAATGAGGAAGTAACTGAGAACTGGAAACTTAAAACGCATTAAGTCGCTGTTACTAACAGCGACTTAAAAAAAAAAAATTTTTTTAAGTCGCTATTAGTAATAGCGACTTACTCCAATTTTTTTTTTTTTTTTTTTAAGTCGCTGTTAGTAACTGTGACTTACTCAAAGGCTAGATTTGGATGTACGAACGCTTCTTTTTTGATAATAGCAAACAAAGAGAGACAATGTCATAATGTTTCAAGGGACAAAAAAAATAAATCATTTGTTCGTTGTTATCAACATGGAACAAGCTTGTATTAAATACTTTTTTGTCCCTTCAAACGTTATTACTAACCGCGATCAAAATAATATTTCTTTTCTTAGTCACTGTTAGTAATAGTGAACAACCTGACCTTAAACTCAAACACGAAAAACTTATCTAGAGAATTGAAATTTTCTCGAAACTTGTTTTGGAAATTGTTTTAATAAAAAAAGCTTATTTTATTGAATCTTTCCAATTTTTTTCACCAAAATTTGGCCGAGACCGTCTCAAATTGAAATCAAGAGTGGGCCGGCCCAATTTTCGCATGAAACAACATCACATGTTTTCCCTTGTTTTTCATTTTCTAGGCATTTATTAATTTTGACCTTAAATGTTATAATTTTAACGTAAAGTAATACTTAAACATATCAATTAAAGTAAAAAATTTCAATTTCAACCTATAAGTGATTAATTTTGACGTTAAACTGATCAATTTCTACCTAAACATGGATCTATTTCACAATTTTAGAACGAAGTTATATAAAATGGTATTATTCTATCATTCTATGGATGAATGTCAAACAACAAATAAATGGCCAATAAAACTATCAATAATAGTGTTAAAACTATTAACATATTAAATTTGAACTAAATGCTATACAATATATTTATACAATTTTTAAATACTTACATTTAAAACGGTAATTGAAGATTAGAAATTCAAAATTGAGTTAGATTATAAAACCTCATTAATAAATTATATGTCATAATTTAACTATTAACATATTCAATTTGAACTAAAACCTATATAATATCTTTATAGACTTTGAAATACTTATTTTGAAAATGATAATTGAAGCTTATGCGTTCAAATTTGAGTTAGATCATAAAACATCAATTGTCAATTTATGTGTCATAATTTAACTATTAACATATTCAATTTACTAATATATATAAACGTGTTGAGAAAAGAGTAATATCACTATTATTAATCGATAATTAAATAGTACAAGTACTCTTATATTCCATTAGAACCATCATGTTGCATTGAATAAAAGTACTAGTATTGTACAATGTTTTTAATGCTATTATTGATAGTGTTATTGACCATTTATTTGTTATTTAAAATTCATCCATAGAATGATAAAATAATGGGGGTGTTTGATGAGAGTGCTGATTGGGAATATTTTAGCTGTTTGAGTATATTAGCCGGTTGGTTAGGTCAAATAAGCTAAAATAAGTATTTGATAAAACAGCTTATTCATTTCAACAAGCTCGTTTTGAAGCTCCTCCCAAAACCAGGGTGTTCACTCAAGAATAGCTGATTCCTTCAATTCATGACAACAATACCCTCATTCTACTACCTTAATTCCATTCATAATCATCTTCTTGCTACATTATTAGAAGCCTTATCACAACCATAATAGCTCCCTCCACCGGCAGCCTCCATGCACTGACACAACTGCGCCACCAACTACAGCTACTAGTTGAGCTCCATCGAAAATACACGTACCTTCAAATCCAACATAAATAATTTAAATAAATTTGTAAAGAACATACCTTTGAAGTGTGAATACCAATACAACAGCAATCAACTTAAATTTCTTCATTAATCGATTATGATAAAAAAAAAATTAATATTGGTCAAACTACTGAAAATTAATATGTGAGTAAAGAAAGGAGGCAAATTATGTTTATAATTGATGTTGGATGGTGTTGATGTTGCTCTGAGTAGGTTATTAAAGCTAGTATAAAGAGGGTAGATGGCTAGGCTTTTGCAGTGATGTTCCTGATATTGTGTAAGCCCTAGGCAAAATTAAAAAATTGGACTCCTTCTATAATATTTTTAAAATATAGATTTAAGAAGAAAAATATAGAAAATGTAGTATATAAATGTGTTCACAAAATATTACATGTTGTCTAAAAAAAGACATTTTATTGCACAAAATATTCGAAAAAAAACTTGTCTCAGACGCATTTTTTCTTTCATAGTCTCTTCTTGTAAAGTTTTATCAATTGTTTGACTTTTTTTCAATCCCTCAGTTCATTCCATCTATTCATATTAGTCATATGCTCTGCACCTAGGTTGCACTAAAACGGACAAGGACACGGACACGGACACGGCACGGGTACGGGAAAACGCCAACTTAAAAATGGCGGACACGGGGACACGAAAATGGTAATATAATAAATATATCAAATTAAAGATAATTTTACAATCTTTCATTTGATATTTGTAAATAAACACTTTAAAAATATATAACTCACATAAAATTCAAATAAGTACCAAATAAACAACATGAGTATTTAAAAATAGTCATACAAACCAAATCAAAGAAAACCAAATAAATAGGTAAATTTAAGTTTGATCATCACACATCATCCATATGACATCCATCATCATCCTCCGCTACAAAAGTAGTTTCCAACTTGGGCTCATCAAGAGAAAGATCCGCCATGCCAAGACAAATAGAATCTTCTAGATTTCCAAAGTCATCTCCTCCAACATCCCACAACCTTGTTCTTCCCTTGTTATAAGCCTCACCTCTCCTTGAAAGCAAACGAAGATTGTTATGAATGTACACCAAATCTTGAGCACGTTTTGGTGCAAGTTTGTTTCTAGTACATGAATGAATGAATTTATATGTGCTCCAATTCTTCTCACAACAAGAAGAAGATGATGTTTGTCCTAACAACTTGAATGCTAATGCTTGAAGCATCGGAACTTGTGAGCCATAAGTTGCCCACCAATGCTTTGGAGCCATCAAGTACATATCATTCAAGTAGCCTTTGTTGGTTCTAAAAGCCTTTCAACATTTTCTTTCTCTCTATCTAACAAAGTGGTTCTCATTTTATTATAACCAGGAGACTTGTAACCAAGAATATTATTTGTGGCAGCATAGTTGTATGAACTAACATAGTAAGGGTTTTGACAAAGTTTGAAAGGCAATCCTCCAGTAAAAAACATCCTTGCTATCTCAGCATCTAAGTTGTTTCGAGCTTGTATATCAAAAGCTTTGGTGATTGGTTGTCAGATTTTCTTTTCTTGGCATATGAAGTTGGTGAAAGAGAAGTTTCAGAAGACAAAGATTGACTAGGAAGGGGTGGTCTTTTTGGTTGTCTAGATTCTTTATATTGCTCAACTTGTCTTTCTAAGTTTCTCATTTGCATTCTATCCTCATTTGTTACATTAGGACATTGACTAATTCCACCTTTTGCAACACCCATCAAATGTGCTCTAACTCTAGTATATGAACCACTCTTTATTTGTTTGCAAAAGTTGCATTGCCAAGTATAATTACCCCCACCTCCACTCATTTTGTCCCCTTTAACAACATATTTCCACAAAGGATAAGAACCAAAATCACCCTCTTCATTTGTAGCATCACTACTAACATTGCATGAATCAAAGCCACTAGCCCCACTACTAGACATGATTGAACTCTTCAAATTCAAACAACCACGATTAAAGATTTAAAAATCAAGATTAACAAATAACACATTAACAATTTAACATTAACAAATAACATTAACAAACACATTAAAAAAATGCTAAAAATGAAGATGCATATGAACAAACAGTTACTATGCATTTTTAGCTGCATAATCAGCAAGTACAACCTCTTAGATCAAAATCATAATATTGAATACAGTCATAAATTCCAGATTTCATGAGTGATAGAACAAAGCAAACCACATGATTTTTTCAACAAAGTCAAGTAACTTTTTGAATTGAAATCAAATATAGTGAATAATTTCTTGAATGCACAGATTTACAATCCAAGACTATCATTTATTGAATGCGTTTTCTTTGTTCAGTTTCAAATTCAACCGTTTTGTTTGTTCATTGTAAGACATGAATATTGAATACAGTGCAGCAGCCAACAAACCACAAAAACTATACTTGAAAATCAAAAAGAACCCACAATCAAGATTTAAAAATAAATGTTAAAACAACAACTCAACAAGATTAAGAATTTAAGATTAACACTAAGATTAAAGACTAGAACAAGATTAATATTAGGATTTAGGATAAAGAGTGAAAATACCTTAAACAAAATCAAAAATTTCAATTTTTAGGGATTCTTTGATTGGATTCGAACAACCCACAGCCCACAGGGAAGCAGCAGCCAACAGTTGCAGCACCGAGTTCGAGTGTTTGTCTGTGATGGAGGAGCAGCCGTCGGTGGCGGTGGCGTGGTGGAGGTGGAGGAAGAGGTGTGTAGAGTTTTTAGGGTTAGAGGAGTGAGAGCAAGAGAGGGAATTGAGAGGGAAATGGAATTCGAGTGTTCGCCTGTGTCATTACTGACTCTGTTTTCAAATTTTATTTTATTTTATTTTATATTTTTTTAAAAAAAGAACACACGTGTCCTTGCCGTGTCCGTCGCGTGTCCTTGCCGTATCCACGCGTCTGGAAAAATATTAAAATATTGGACACTTCATTTGGCGTGTCGGACACGGATTTTCGCGTGTTCGTCACGTTTCCGTGTCCGACACATGTCCGACACGCGACACGCCAGTTCAATGCCGTGTCCGTGTTTCCTACCTCTGCACTAGTTTCATGTTTTATGAGTCTTTCGCTAATATGTTGCCAATCACGTAAACCCTCATTAGCTAGCAAATTTCGATTATTAGCAGATTTAAACAACTTACAACAAAAACAAAACACTTTGTCAACGCTTTTGGAATTAACCATTTTCGATCGCTAATCTCTCCATTACTCAATTTTCGAGAAAAATATGAATAAGAAAAATGCCTATTATTAAACATCCAAGGGAAAATCAAGATTTAATTCTCTTATAGGTCCCTTTTCAACTATAATGTCTCTTAATTTATTATCAATATTATCCCAATCTTTAGTATCAAAAGAATCCAATGGTGAAATAATGTTTTCATCATCTTGCATAACATTATATGGATTGACTTCATCATCTTCATTAACATTATTATTTAAAAATTCAGTGACATTCTCATCATCAACTAAATTAACATTGTCACTGATATCATTATGACAAGTTTCATTTATATTCACATTGTGATGAGAATTTCTACCTCTTAAAACAAATTTATCTGCTCCTTGTTGTGATTATTTTAATTCTTCTTCTCGTTTTTTCTTTTTTCTTTTTTCACTCCCAAACAAATGTCTTTTCGGCAACATTGCATAAAAATAGACCAATTAATAAAATATTTAAAGAAAAGAACAATAGCATCTGATGGATTATCAATACATAATAGACAATAATCTACTACATATTTTTAATTCTGCAAAAAATTTAAAAAATACAAAAAGTTAGAAATTTAGATTTAAAGAACTAAGAAACAAAAAATGAAAAAGTGTAGACTATCAAAACTATCAAAACCAAAAATTAGAAAGGGAATGCACCAGAAATTAACCAAAAATTGAGAATTAACTAAACTATTAAAAGTGAGAACCCTTTTGTTGATACTTGATATTACCCCAAAAATTAACCAAAAATTACCAACAAATTACCCATAATTTAGATTTAAATAATATACTATCAAAACTAAGAAATTGTAGACTATACAAATATAATTGCAGAATAATGAAATTAGAATAAACTACTTAAAATCTATTAAAACTAAAGAATGAATTGGAATAGGGTGTTACTATTTTTCGCCACCCCTTTTCATTTTTTCGCCACCCCCCTCCAAAATTACTTAATTGCCCCTGGATTTAAAAGAATTACAAAAATGCCATTGGAGTTAAAAAATAATTAATAAATGTAAATCACGCTTAAATCATGTAAATCACGCTTAATAACACTATTAAGAATTTAATGAGGATGATTTGTCTATATATATCGAACTCTGAGATGCGTTTGAAATACGAATTGAAACACGGTACTATCTCACTAAAAACTGGTACTATCTCTCTAAAAAGTGTTAAAGAAGTTGTAAGGCGTAGTTGGTTGAATATGGCTAACGAAAGCGACTATGAGTCGGATGCGGTACGTAAAATTGCCGTTCGAAGAAAAAAAAAAAAAAAAAAAACAAGTCGCACAAATCTGGGCGACTGAACCATGGTCAAGTCGCACAGATCTGGGCGACTGAACCATGGTCCAGTCGCACAAAACTGGGCGACTGAACCATGGTTCAGTCGCCCAGTTTTGTGCGACTGGACCATGGTTCAGTCGCCCAAAAAATAGCGACTGCTATATTTTTTTATTTTTTTTTTTAAATTTACGTATTAATGTTGATATTTTTATTTTTTATTGTTGATATTTTTATTTTTTAAATTTTTTAATATTTTAATTTACGTAATTTATTTATTTATTATTTTTATAATTATTATTATTATTGTTGTATTTGTTGTTATTATTATTATTATTATTGTTATTATTATTATTGTTATAACTATTATTTATTTATTTATTTATTATTGTTATAATTATTTATTTATTTATTATTGTTATAACTATTATTATTATTGTTATTATTTTTCTTGTCATTATTTATTTATTTTAAATGTTTTTAAATTTTTTTTGTTAACGTAATGTTTTTATTATTATTAAAATTATTATTGTTATTGTCATTATTAATTTGATTTATCGTTATCTATTTATTTATTAATATTATTATTATTATAAATATTATTATTATTATTATTATTATTATTATTATTATTATTATTATTATTGTTGTTGTTGTTATTATTAATCCAAATATTATTATTGTAGTCATTAATGTACTTAATTTATATCATTTCAAATGTGCAGAAGTTTGAAAATTTTGGAGACAACGTAGACTATTCCGGTCGCTTTGTTACGGATAGGGAATTTATCTCCATAGATGAGTTACATAGTTGGGCCGATGCGATAGCAATTACAATCGGTTTTCTATTTACACGTGCTTCTTATAAAAAGAAAGAAGGACGTTCCAGAGTTAGTTGTTATTTAAGATGTCACCGCTATGGTAAACTTAGGGGTGATGTAGATAATGTAGATAATGCTGCCCGACCTGGTTCTAAAAGTAGGAGTTGTGAGTGTAAATTTATGATTGTAGGAAGTAGTCGTAAACCAGGAGAAAGACCTTGGACGGTAAGGGTGTGTCCTGGTGAAAAGGGAAAACATAACCACCCGTTCTTGGTGTACAGAGATGGTCATGTAAGGGCGAGGATTAATGTAGATATTCGGGAGCACATACGACAGCTTAGTGCAACCGGAATGCAACCGGCCTTTATTATGAATTCTATTAGAGATAATTTTCCTGGTTTTTATGCTAGTATGAATCAGATATATAATATTAGGCAATCAATAAGGAGAGATGAAATGGAGGGCAGGACTCCCCTTCAACATTGTCTTCATATGGCCACAGAACATAATTATGTGGTCTGGACAGAGTTGGATAATGACGGGCACTTGAGCAGACTTTTAATTGCAAATCCTACTTCAATTCAAATGATACGTACGTGGCCGTATGTTGTGCTGATAGATACAACGTACAAAACGAACAAATCAAAGTGGCCACTATGTGAAGTGATCGGAATGACGCCAACAAATCACAACTTCTTGGTTGCGTTTTGTTTGATGCGAGATGAGGCGGCTGTGTCGTACTCGTGGGTGCTGCAGGGATTGAGAGATATTTTCGGCAGTGCTCAGACTCCTAGCGTCATTGTAACCGATCGTGACGAAGGTTTATCTGCAGCTATTCGTGACGTCTTCCCAGGTAAAAACGCATTGTGAGTTCATTATTGTGGTTATATCTATTGATAATGTCTTAATTACGTTCACTGTTTTGTTTAATGTAGATGTACGTCATTTTTTATGCACCTGGCATATTGGCAACGATGTTGAGAACATGGTGGACAAGTTGTGCGGCGGCAAGAAAAATCAACAAGGGCAGTTATTTAGGAAAAGTAGATGGAACCCCTTGGTTGAAAGTGCTACAATCCGGGAATATGAAAAGAGATGGGAAGGGATCGTCAGTACGTGGTCGGTTAGGAACCGAAGGGTCGTTCGGTATTTGACTGGAACATGGATTCCACTTAGAGAGAAATTTGTGCGTGCGTGGACGAATGATGGTTTACACTTTGGTAACCATACTACCAGCAGAGTGGAAAGCCAACACTCGTCTTTTAAGTATTAACTTGGTAGCGGTAATAGCTCATTCGATACCCTTTTCAAAAGGGCGCACGCACAGATCACAAATCAACAAGCTAAAATCCGACAATCGCTACAGGAATCCATGACTTTCTGTACCAAGAATGCTACGACAGTATTT
This sequence comes from Amaranthus tricolor, assembly GCF_026212465.1. NCBI lineage: Eukaryota > Viridiplantae > Streptophyta > Magnoliopsida > Caryophyllales > Amaranthaceae > Amaranthus > Amaranthus tricolor. The sequence continues at coordinate 176,141 of NC_080048.1, read as the reverse complement.
CTTTAGACCTCTATATCGCCACGTGTCTCTCTATGCCTTGGAGCAGATCCAGAATGAGTTTAACCGCATGTTAGAACTGGGTGATTTTGCATTGAACAAATGCGGCTGTGTACTTCTAAAAACCCATGGATTGCCGTGTGCATGTTATTTACAAATAAAAATTGGATCACATGGTGCTTTGTACTTGGATGACATTCATGAATTCTGGAGTACTTTGAGGTACACAGAGGTAGGAGACGAACCCAATGAAGAAGTACGAAACGCGAACGCCAATGACAAAGAGTACTTTCAATCTCTGGTCGATGAAGTCCTTAAATCTGATCCCGCTTTTGTTCGCCGAATGGCTGAGGTACTTGAATATGAATTACACCCAGATGGTGCGGATATACCTGAGCCTTACGCTAGTCCACCGAGAAAGGGAAGACCAAGCACTAGTAAAACCATGAGAAGGAGAAAAAGTTCATTTGAATATAGCCGATCATCTTCTCGTGGTCGAGGGTCTAGATCTTCTTCCCGCGGGAGATCAAGTGGCAGATCTAGTGGCCGAGAGACGCAATCTTCAGTAGAAATTAAGTTCAGTTTCAACTTATCCGGTAATTGAATTAATTTTTAGTTATTTTCATTAATTATTTGTTATTGTGGTTATATTAACTTAATTTACATTTATTGTAGATGATCCAGGAGGTCGTGATTTCTCACAGTTTCCATGGCCTGATTACATCCCATTCATGCTTCCTCCTTATTTGTTCGACTGGATTGATGTGTTAGGTGATGGTAACTGTGGATTTAGAGCAATTGCCGTCACAGAACTGGGAGGCGAGGAAGCATGGCCTATTTTAAGACGTGCTATGAGTATGGAAATGCAAATGAACAGAGCGCAATACCTAACTTTGTATCTATCTCATGAGTCACTAGACGAGTCAATATTCAGAGTAGGTTCACACACCGATGGACCTGCTCCTTTCATGCACTGGTTCGATGCACCGATGGCTTTCTACTCTGCAGCAACGTTTCTTAACATTGCCATTGCTTTTTATGGTTCTGCTGACGGTGATTCGCAACACAGCTGTTTGATTCTTCCGTTAAGAAAAGCACAGGCCGCGAGAAGTGTAAATAAACTAATACATATACTTTGGGTTAATCGAAATCATTTTGTTCAACTTCTTATGAACGACGATTCATCCCCTCTGCCGCCGATCCACCCACGTTGGAAACAAGCAGCTGACAATTTCGCGAAAGATCTTGACACAAATTTCACTACGAGGATTATGCTGTGGAATAATCTACGCGGGGCACCCCCACCAACAAATAACACCGCTGACGATGCTGTAAATTTAGATACTCCATAGAATTTATACACGACATTCATTAAAAGTTGTATATAATCCATAATTATACTACAGTGTGTGCTGTTAACAATTTATTTATTTCTTTGATTAATAGGAGGAATTTATAATGCTGGTAGACAAATATACATGTATTTGTGTGATGTGGGTTAGTGTGTATATTTATGTAAATTAAATGCAATAAATAATGTAAAATAGTTTCAGTACAGACTATTCAGGGCCTTGCCCTTGATCAGTTTGCCATTGATCATATAATTCTCTACAATCATTAAGGTATATTTCTAACGCATGTCGTTGACGGGAGTTCAAATCCGCAAGCCGCGTAGGTAGTCTTGCCACTGGACAGAATCGACTGGCCCATTCTTTCGCGAACTGAAAACACAACAGTACAATGTGCGTTATTAAATCATTAAATAAAAGAAACTTGAAAAAAAATTTATAATAAAACTCACGTAATCACATCTGCTCTGACCAGGACCAGGACCGGAAGCCAGCAATTCGTCTCGGGATATGTACGGGTGCGAGCAAACTCTGAACCATTCAACGTAATTAGGTTCAGTCTCTGAAGGAACATTAGCCCGTCGAAGTCCCTGCTCAACAAGGCGGCCACTGTAGGGGAACCTACTCCACGCCTCCACAAATGCAGCAGCAGAAGAAGGAAAGGTCACGGAGTAGGTTCCGTGTGCCGGTCGAAGAGCCTTGGCTGGTCTCATAGGAGCTGGAGGAATAGACTGCACGAACCCAATCTGTCGCAATGCCCGCTCCGGCAAATACACCTCCACAACATCAAAGCAGGTGATACCCCCGATGACTGTGGTGCGTGGGTGCTCATTCAGCAACGCAGCAGCTCCACAATTGTAGGGAGTCCATTCAACCTGCTTACAGGCCAAGTTAAAAAACAAATTTCCTACAGATAAAAAACAACATGCATGACAAAATGTAATGTAAAATACCTGAGTCTCTGTCATTGAGTCCAGAACCTTGCGGAATGATATCAACCTGTCCAGCTCACGACCTACTTTCTTCGGCGTCCACATCTCCGCCCTAGTCGTGTTTGGCACATCATCTCGGCGAGGATGAGGGCGGAAAGCAGGGAAGTACTCATAGATCCATGTCTGGAGCAATGTGAGGCATCCAGCAATGGTCTTGCAACCAGCCCTAGATGCCATTCCGAGCTGCCTGTACAAGAACGCCAAAGTCACCGCACCCCAAGCTACGTCCTGTTCATCGTCGTTGACGACAACTATCGGGTGAGGTCGCATGCCAGTCCTGGTCTTATCCGCCAACAAGGTAGAGCCGATGACAGCCATGTAGTACGCTGTGGTCTGGGTATCCAAGGCATGCGACCTATGACACACCCGCATCAGTTCAGCAACGCTTATGCATCCGCTGGTGAATGAACCTTTACGTCGAAGCTCAGACAGAGGCTCGCCGACCAGATTGGTGATACCAACCTCCCACTCCGCCTCCGAAGGCTCAGCCGGCAGAGAACCATCAATAGAAATGCCCAATATGCGTTGCACGTCGTGCAACATAATCGTCATCTCTCCCCAGGGCATGTGAAAGGTGTTCGTATCCGGCTGCCACCTCTCGACGAACGCCGATATCAAAGCAGAGTCGATGTGCTGGTGCATAATGACCGGTAGTCGACCGAGGGAAGTGGAAGGTAGAAAATCGACTAGCTCAACGGACAAATCCCTCAATCCGATGATGGACTCCACCGGTCTCTTCCTAATACGGCACTCCAGAATCGGAGGCGTACGCTCGGAGCCGTCATAAATAAGTTTAGCTATGTGCCCGCCATAGCTAGGGATCAGTCGCGTATCTGTCGGCCCCCCGGGCTGGGGTGATGTCACTAACCAGTCTGTGTTAGTGGACTGTGAGGGCCTGCCCCGTGGCGGATCATTATCGACAAAACTTCCTCCTGCACGCTCAGATGCGGCGGAAGAACTAGGGCCGCCACGGGCAAATCTGCCTTCGGGGCCACGAACTATAGTCCAGTCCAATGGGGCAGGCTCAGGACCTTGGAACTGAACATCATCAGCATCATTATCATCATCACTATAAACCCCCCAACTACTCTGGAGGCTATCAGCCTGGTCATCAAAATGAGTACGCACTTGGTTCAGCGTACTCGACCTTTGGGCCTCACTGTGTCTGGCCGCCTCTTCCTGCCTAGCCCTCCTAGCAGAACCCGTGACCCCTCTCTCATGCGGGTCCCCTCTGAGTAAGGTAGGCCTAGAACTATTACCTCTCAACAATTGCCTAAAAAAACCCTTTCCTTTTCCTTGATTACCAGCCATTTTCTACAATTTTTTACGGTTTCATTCAATATTATAAATAATAATATTTCTAAATACATAATAATCAAAAATAAAATATGGAAAAAAATAACAAAAAAAAAACAAAAAATTATTAACATTTAATTAAAAAAAATATATACAAAACATAAACATATATTTAATA